>NC_138181.1:37108626-37192548 GCF_964165515.1 Mesoplodon bidens | reverse complement strand
CGATTTACTTAAGAATCACTGATTTTTGGGGGTCAGGCAAGGGACTCAAGACTTATTATTCATTCAACAATCTTTACTTGAGAGATTTCAATAGTTATCTCTGCAATGGTACTTCTAGCTTATACTAAGTGGTAAATATTATCCCAAAGTAGAGAGAAAAAAGGAATCTGGTATTTAGAATCAGTTCAGATCCTAATCTTTGCAGTTTATTTTCACCTTGACTTCTGTATAGAAATGCCTTGAGTCACCATTTACCTTTTGAGTTAATTATTTTCTACTGATTCAACCCCATTTGAATCTCAGAGTTTTCTAAGCATTATATGTTATAATGAACATAGGTAGCTATCCAACTTCACAGCCTCTGGAATCCAAGCATGGCTTTTAGCCACACAATTCTACTGTCCTTATAGCCCTCTGTAAATTTCTGGCCTTTTCCTAGGTTTCTTCAGGGAGTTAGACATCTAATGAATTTCCCTCTTGAGAATGTGGCTCAACACTTGGAGGGGATGGAGATGTTACAAGTATTCAGATCAGCTTGGTAACTATCCAGGCCTTAATAGTATATCATACACCCAGCAAAGGTTCGAACTTCCATAAAACTTTTAGATTCTTGGTTTTATTTCTCCTGCAATGCTTTTACCCCTCCTCCAAAGCTTGTAATATACTTTAATACAAGAAAAGAAGAAAAGTAGGAAACTAGACAATGTAGACCAGGGATTTCAGAAAGTTAGCCTTTTTTAAGAGGATAAGGATTTGTTACTCAGTGATAATTTTACTGAAAGCCACAACAAACAAAACTGACATGTCTACTTTTGCTAGTTATGAATGTGAATACTTGAAGGTTGATACTCAGCTGCAATATTCTGTTAAAATATTTTAAATGGAGCATTGCAAAATGTCTATAAAGTATCTTATGAAATTGCCCTCATCATTTGCAATTCCTAAAGAAATATACTACAAAGAAATGTATTTTAACAATATTAGTAGACTTTTATTATCCAAAAGCCATAGAATTTCCTAATATATAGAATTGAGAATTTTAACTTTAGCTTCAAATACTACTCATGTCACCAAAAAAATTAATGTGGTGGCCTCTGAGTAGCTTAATCACAAAATGAGAGATTGGTAACTTCCTGACAAAAATAGCTTACAAATAAATAATAGCTCAACACTGAAAGAGAAGTACTATGTTGAGTATTTTGCATACTGTCTTTCCATATTTGTAGAATTCATATTGAATGATGAACACCCCATTGTTAAAACCCACTGATTAACCTATTTTCTGAAGACGTTTGTCTGTAATTGCACTTGGTTGATAATATTATCTTGATCAAGCAGTGTAAAATTTAGTATGTCAGTACTAAATTTCAGGAAAAAAGATATGTCCTATACACTGACATGGAAACAGAATCCTGAAATGCAGTTTGGCTTTTCTTTTTTTGTTTGTTTTGTTTTTCCCTATACGCAGGGTAAAAGGATACTGCATCTCATTCAAGGAGAAAAAGAAGTGTGATCTCAAGGGAACGCATTTTATTGATTATAGCAAAGAAAGGGGAACAAGTTCACAATGGCTCACACTACTTGGGTCCTGACGTAGATGCAACTTTGCTGAGGAGAAAATGAGTATGAGGTAATGCTGTCATAAATAACTGCTGAATCATCTTGGGACTATAGAAGCTCAGGTTTTGTAAAAGGAGAAAGCCCTGTAAATGTAAATGCACAGAAAGGCAAGCTCTTAAGGTAATTGAGGATTTTTCATTGGACAGAAGCTTTATACTATACAGGGTTTTAAACCTCAGTATAGAATTCCCTCTATTTAAACTTCAGGTCAAAGCAGCTTTTACATTTTTTACTATTAGTTTTAACTACTACAGACAGAATTAAAGGGGCTAATGGAACAAATCCAATTAAAGAGCCTCCCATCCAACACTGTACAGTGACACAGCCAGGAGAGGGTGTTTGTTACAAATAGCTCAAAAGCTTTTAAATCTATTTCTCATCTGAATATTGAAATCAATATTGATCTGTACATTTAAAAAAGAAAAATCCAACAATAGATTTAACGAAGACCATTAAGATGGACCAGTAGAGTTTCCAGGATTTATTCTTGTCCCTTTTGGGAAAGCCTAAAGTGAAAGATGGAGTGGGAAATGTGATGCCATTTATATGATAACTTTGTCTTTTTTTTCCAAAATACCTTCTGACCTCAATATTTAAAGTGAAAGTTTAGTATACTCTTATCATCCTGCTTCCTTCTCAGGGAGATTAAGAATTTGCTTCAAGTCACATAGCTGGCAAGTAGCCAACTAGGTGTCAGTCCTATGGAACGCTGTCTCAGTTTTATTTTTAATCTAGAAATAAAGAGAAACTGGTACCCGAAAAATAAAATAAATAGTACAAGTTTTACTATGGCCAAATCGACTTCAACATTTTCAAAGATTTTACTTCACTTTAACTTGCAATTGAACAAAATTAATTAGTATATAATAATAGAAGGCAGGTACCCTGCTAAGTGACTTAACGTCTATCATCTCATTTCACAGGAAACACTTCGTGGGAAGTGATCTCTATTTTATAGTTGAGGTAACCACAGCGTGGAGAGGTGAAACAATGTGCACGAGCTCCCACAACCAGTAAATCAGGAGCCCACCCTTGACAAGGACGGTGGAGCTGGTAGAAGGCTCAGAGCACGGCCTTGGAGACAGACCACAAGGGGGATCATTTCTGCCACTTGCCACCTGTAGGACGTCTGTCAACTTTGTTACTTAGTGGTGCCTCAACTTTCCCTTCAGTAAATTAGGGTAATGGCTTCAAAGAGTTATTATAAATATTAAATTGTATTAATATTGTTAAGATGCTATAAAAGTGTTTGGTAAATCAATAAAAGACATCTCTCAATTTCCAAAACAGGATTTTCCTTTAAATCTTACAATACTGCTCCTTTACTATCTTCCCAGAGTGGTTTGTTTTTGTTAAATGTATTATCTATCAAGTATGTGTAGGAAGCAATTTGGGAAAGTATGCATTGTTCAGAGCTGGTAATGTTTTGGTAAAATGGAACTCATTTATGAAACAATGTAACTGATAAAAATAATTTAAAAGATTTTAATGTGTAAACCTGACAAACCATCAATTTCAAAGACATCTACCAGAGAAAGCCTTTTTTTAGCAAAAAATAAGATGTTACTGCAGAATTTACTTAAGAACTGTACAAGTGTCTATGAACTTCTCACAAGAATGATTAATAGATTTTTGCAAGTAATTCTCATTTAAAATATGGTTTTCCCAAAGATTACAAACACTAGTTTCTATTACTCCCCTTAAAATATTTTTCAAAAAGTTATATTATGAATTAATGTTAACCTGACCTTTATGTAGTTTGCAAATAGGACTTATACTTAAAATGATTCCCAGAAGATTCTCACCAAAAGACAAAGAAGTAAAATAGGAGTGTTAAATGTAAATTTTTTGTCTAAAAAAACCCTTATTTTATCTACAAAAAGTGATGCCATTAAATTAAATATCTTTAAACTGTTTGTCCAGCAATGTATTTGGTTGTTATTATGTGCTAAATAAGTTCCTCACTCCATAATATAATGCAAGAATACAGTATAATTCAAGAATATGTCTTTATAACTCAAAGAGACTAAATTATAAAGACTAAAATACATCATGATAACCTAGAAAGACTAAAGCTTAGGTCTTATTTTAATTCTCTAATTCTAGCATAATAAAGGAGAATTTTCTAATCTAATATAGTATTTTTGAATTTACTTTGTCCATAGGTTTAAACTTATTAAATGACTAGTATTAGGCAATTCCCTTTTACATGTAATCATAGATTGGCATAGGAAGCAGTACATCCTATAAATATTTAAGAACATGAAATGAGAATGAACTTAATAGTGTTTCAACCAAGTAATAAAAGTATGATATATTGATAAATATAATGTACTAAGCAGATTACAGATATATTTCATTTTACTCAACAAATGCCTAAAAACTTGTATGTAAATCATTTTTTTTTTCAAACTGAACCATAATTTAAATGAAACTGAAGAATCTGCAGAGACCTCTGCTTTGCCTCTCACTTCTTTTTCTCCCTCTTGAGGTGAAACTGCATGTGACTGCAAAAAAAAAAAAAAAAAAAAACTAAATAGAAAAAAGTCTCAAAATGCTTTAGTCTCTTCTCATATTGTGCAGAAGAGGAAACATTACAATGCAGAGGAAAGATCAAAAATATTGTTAAGTAGAATCTCGACTAAAATAGAAAAATATCTTGAAATTAAATATAGAAGGGAGAATATTGCGTATGGGTGAAAAGCTAGATTGTTCTTAGACTTTCATGAAACACCGTCAGATAATAGTCTCATCAAAAGGCATGAAAATTTTCTCCTAGGTTATGTGTTCTTGTGTGTCAACCACATGGAGATTGTTCAATTACGCAGACGTGATGTCTTTAGGTGTCATGAATGCTTCTCAGTGCCAAGAAAGTTTCTTGAGATACATTTATTATATAACTGTCTTCAATAAAACCAAGTTGCTTTCCAAGGTTGAGTACTCATGTTATACTACTAAACCACCCCAAATATATTGTACAAGGAGAACTGGATACCGTGCCCTGTTTTGCAGATGCGTTAATTAATAAGGAGGCAGTACTTTTTAAAAAGTACTTGAGTAGTCAATAAGAGGCCAGAGATAATATGCATAAATGGAACATCACTTAAACAGTTGTGAATATACAGAAACATTTGTATTTCCTTGCTACCATCTTTAATTAGCATCCCAGGCAAATAGAATGTATGGACACTTTGATGATAAAGCTTGCTATAGTTTCACATCGTGGCTCATTTCCCATTTGAACGTTTTACACTGATTTTTCTCCGCTTCTTAAAGAGAATGCCCTTCTTGATGACCACTTTAACTAAATTTGAATAATATTAAAAAAAAAGAAGTTTATCAAACTTATAATAAGGAATTCAGGTTAAATCTAGGAAAAGCTAACATTTTTTTCTCCCATATTCTTGGAACAGCAGACAAATTGCCATGTTCCAGCGACTGTGTCAAGAATTTATAATAAATTATTTATTGAATGCTTTTTATAAATTATTATACATATGGTCACCTACCTGAGGAATCACAGTTGAAAAATCAAAACCATGCCTGCCCTCTAACAAGAAACTGGGACATCTAATTATTATGAACCCCATAATACAAAATTTAAGAAAACTGTACAATTCTTCTAAAAGTACTTCAAAATATAAAAACCCAAATAAAATAAATGGGAAATGGTATTAAGGATTGTTTCCCAATGTAATAGTGAATAAAGTTTCACAAGCTATCATATTGCCAACATGAAAGGAAAATGTTGATTTCGGCACCTAAACTTACATCTCTTCATCACCAAGAGGAGAAAAGTGACTATGTTGATACATGGTACCTAGGATAGCGTGGTACAAAAACCATCCCTGTCTTCCTACAGCTTGCAGTCTGACAGAGAGCATCACTGTTGGATGTAAGGAAGGTCTACGATACTATTATTCTCACCAGTTGGCAGGGCTCAATCACAATGCCACCACCACCTTATGTCAACGGTCTATGTCAACAGCTCTTGGAGAAGCTGCAGCTAACTTTGGTCTCAATGGTCAAAGCTGAAATTTTACTTTTTATCATACAATTGATTCATGCCTGAGCCCTCTCCCGTGCAGTACATTCAATAGGATTAGGGGCTGTTTTATTGCTCACGATTGCATCCTTAGCTTCTAGCACATCACCTGGCCTCTTTGGAAGAGATGAATGAATAGCAGCAGAGAGAGACAAGAGAGGGAGAAATAGAAAAAACAAACCTGACACAAGGAGGAATTCAGGTCTAAGGGTGAAAGTTGCTAGAACTTAACAATGGACATTTTTAAAAGCAAAACAAATTTTCATTTATGTCAATTTTATGAGACTTTTTCAAAAAGGCTGACAATGAATTAAGGCCTTATATTACATAGCTCTCTAATCAAATTTTAAATGTTATAAGCTTAATGTAAATGTTAACTTAAATACATTTTTTGTCAAGTATCTTGTCTTCAAACTTTCAGAAATTTCTCTCAGTTAATGACTGGAATTATTATCTGTTTTCTACGGAGTAATTTTTTCAAGTGGAACAGACTTCTTTGTTTGGTCCACCCACCCCCACTTCCAAACTCTGAATATTTTTCTACAATCATATCCCGAACAAATCCAATTTTGTTTAACTGAAAGAGGCAGGAAAGGGAAACGTCTAACATGAACTGGGAGGTCATTAACTGGGACAGCAGCAGTCTAGCATGGCCTGAGACACACCTCGCCTCCTCCCCCTGGGCTGTCCATTAATACTGTACTGGCTCCAGCGAGAATCAGACTTGCTGGTAAAAGGTTAACAGTCTCCCACTGAGGAAAACATCTATTCAGCTGTCAGGTCCCTAACAGAAGGCTACAGATTAAGTTACTGTGATCTTCCCTAACATCGTCTTTCTTCCCACCAAGCCACAAAGGGGCAGCTGATCACACTGAAAGAGAACGTGTTCTTTATAGTGAAAACCCATCACCTGAGTACTCTCAGGCAGACTCCAATTACCCTGGCAGCATCCAAAATATTCTACAGGCGCCATTCTGCACATAAGAGACTTTCTGATCTGAGCTTTGTGTGGCAATGTAAATACTTTCATATATATACGAAGACAGGCATTTTAACGTGTTAAATTCTTCTTATAATGGGAATTTCCTGTGTGTGCAAACTGAAATACATAATCATCATCTGAGGGTTGGGAGGAGTTGGGGAAAAAAATCAAACACACAGTTAATGGACAGAAGCTTCCTTGAGGGAACGTTAATTGTGATGACATAAGGACAGCTAACTTATACCATTTATAAAGGCATAAAATATTCCAGCTTTGTCATATATTCTCATTTCACCACATGTTCACCATTTTATTACTGTTATCCAATTTTGAGGGTTGAGACCTCTGATTCTTAAAAACAAAGAATTATAGCAGGGCTAGGGGCCAAATTCCGACCTTTTGACTAAAGTTGAGTACATTTTTCATTATCTGGCCTTCTCCAAAACCTCTCACCCCTTTCCTCTTCTACTGTAGTTATGAAATGTGCGAATTCTTTAAGCTGATTCTGTCTTTTGTTTTCACTCCTGAGATGAAGCAATATGTATCAGAAAGGGAAACTTCTCAGAAAATAAGGCACTGTGGCTAGTCAGATTAGATTCTGGTCCCTGCATTGCATCCAGGCTGTTAAGATCCTTCCTGAGTTTTCTTTTTCCTCTATGTTTTACTGTATCTGGGACTGTGAGTAAATTCTTCCTCTGAAACAAGAAGCAACTTTAGCACTGTGCTGAGTAAACAATGTTTGATATAAGACCAGTATAAATACATTTAAATTAAATACCGAAACTGCCTTAATCTTTCCATTTTAATCCCCAGACTATCTTTATGAAAAACACTTCAAGTGCAACAGTGCTCATAAAATGCTTGTTATTACCAATGTTAAAAATCCGTAGTCAGTAATGAAAATTTACATGACTTCTGTCTGCTAAAAACCAGCATAAAGTGAATATTTCTCATTTCTGCAAATGTAAACTGTCCTTTGTTATCACTGGTTTCAACGATGAAAAGGAGAATTACAATGACTTTTTTTTTTTAAGGTAATTCTTACAGCTTCTATAAAAGGAGGTAACTTTGCTTCCGTTAGTGTTACTGAAACTGTCTTTTTTCATTAAAAGAGGTTTCATAGGATATACTGCTTTATATAACTTTTCAATAACCAAAATTACATTATGTAGCATTTAAAAATTCAATCAAGGGGCTTCCCTGGTGGCGCAGTGGTTGAGAGTCCTCCTGCTGATGCAGGGGACACGGATTCGTGCCCCAGTCTGGGAAGATCCCACATGCCGCAGAGCGGCTGGGCCCGTGAGCCATGGCTGCTGAGCCTGCACGTCTGGAGCCTGTGCTCCGCAACAGGAGAGGCCACAACAGTGAGAGGCCCGGGTATCGCAAAAAAAAAAAAAAAAAAAAAAAATCAATCAGAAACTGAGAGCTGATACTGTTAATGATGGCCCTAAAACATCACAAAATTTGTGTACCAAGTAAATCATTTAAAAAAATAAATAAAAGCTAAAATTGATCAGTGCAACAATGTCACCTGGAATGGCAGAATAAAGACTTCCAAAAATCTACTCCACCATAAAAGCAATGAGACCACCACAAACTTTTTCAGAATCAATGGTATCACCATTCTGAAAATTAACCAAAATCTTTCAGTAATCTAGCAATAGTTATTCAAGAAAAAAATGCCTGAACAATGAACACTGTGACATTTTAATTTGCCCCATTTCTAAACACCAGCTCAAAGGTAGCCTTGAACATCAACAGCCCAGCAATTACAGTACTCATGAAAACCAGCAGCCTTGCAGCCACTGGAGGGGTTGGGGAAGACCTGGATGGGAGCTACCCAAAAGGCTCATCTGCAGACCATTATGATCATCTGACAGCTCCTAGAAACACACGCACACAGGGCTTGTCTTTATTTGACCTGACTCGAAGCTTGCTCACTGCAAACAGCTTTCTCCTAGGGGCATTTGATGAAAACAATCAGTGGCAAATACCTGGAAACTGAACAGAAAGGAGCAATGAAGAGACTCAGAGATCCTTGGGGAAACAATCAAGTGTAGCAACAGACACATAACGAATATCCCAGAAGTAGAGGAGAGAAAAGTGGGCACAAATAATATTTGAATAAATGATGTCCAAAAATTTTCCGTACTTGAAGAAAAGCATTAATCTACCTACCAAAATAATTCAACAATCTCCAAGTAGGATAAATTCAAGTATATACATATATATGTGTATATATGCATATGTGTGTGTATAAATCTTTCCTAGGAGATTTAAGATACAGCTGCCTAAAGCAGTAATCATTAAGCTGTAGTTATTGATGATCATATAATGTACAAAGATGCAACTTTTATAATAATGACATAGGAAAGTGTATACTAGAAAATATCTAACACAAAAGAAGACAGTAATGGAGGAACAGAGGAACAAAAAGGATATAGCATACAAATAGCTATTTGGAAGATGTAAATGCTACTTTATTGGTAATTACACTCAATGTAAGTGAATTAAACACTAATAAAAATAGAGATTTGTAGATAAACTCTATGCTGTCCACAATAGATACACGTTAGACCAAGACATAAATAGATTGAAGATAAAAGAATAGAGATACCCCATACAAAGTAATATCAGACAAAATAGACTTTAAAACCAAAACTGTTACTAGAGGCAAAGAAGTACACTTTACACTGATACGAGAAAGAAATAGACCATTCAAGAATAATAGTTGGATATACCAATATTCTTTTACTTTCAGTAAAGAACTACACAGAAGATCAACAAGGATACAGAAAGCTTGAAAAACACTGTAAATCAAGTAGGCCTAGCTCACAGCTATGGAATATTCAGCCCAACAAAAATAGAATATACATTTTGCCCAAGTGCAGATGGAACATATCCAGGATAAACTATAACCTAGGCCATAAAGCAAACCTGGATTAATTTACAAGGGTTAAAGTCATACAACATATGCTTTCTAACAGAGTGGAATGAAATTAAAATTTAATAATGAAAGGAAAATTAGGAAATTTACAAATACAGTTGACCTTTGAACAACATGAGGGTTGGGGTACTGACCCTCCACATAGTCAAAAATGCACATTAACTTATAGTCAGCCCTCTCTATTTGAGATTCCCCTGTAGCCTAGGTTCTACATCTGCAGGTTCAATCCACTCTGGATCATGTAATATTGTAGTATTTACTATTGAAAGGAATCCACGTATAATGGACTTGTGCAGTTCAAACTTACATTGTCCACAGGTCAGTTGTACATCAAAATTAACACACTCCTTAATAACTAATATGTCAACAAAGAAATCACAAGGTATATTGGAAAATACTTAGAAACGAAGGAAAATAAAAGCAGGGTACCAAAAAGTATGAGATGTATCTAAAAGTAATACTCAGAAGAAACATAGACATTTACAGCTATAAATTAAAAAAGAAGTCAGGAATCAGTAACTTCATTTTCTACCTTAAAAAATAGAAAACAATAGCAAACTAAACCTAAAGCAAAAAGAAACAATAATAAAGATTAGAGAGGAAATAAATGAAATACAGAATAGAAAAACAATGGAGAAAATCAAAACTAAAAAATGGTTCTTTGGATGAATCGACAAATTGAAAAACCTTTAGCTAGACACAGCAAGGAAAAAGAAGACAAGTGACTAAAACAGGACTTGAGGAGAGATCACTATTACCAATGTCACAAAAATAAAAAGGATTATCAGGGAATATGATGAGCCACTGCCTGCCAATAAATTTGATTACCTAGATGAAATGGACAAATTCCTAGAAAAGACAAAAATTACTGAAACTGACTCAAGAGGAAATAGAAAGTCTGAATAGGCATGTCAGATGGCTTTGCTGGTGAATTCTACTAAATTTTTAAATGAAAAGCAACATCAATTCTCTACAACTATTGCAAAATAATGGTATAATGCTGAAAGCTTTCCCCTTAAAACCAAAAACAAAATGAGGATGGCCCACCCATGTCACTTCTTTTAAATATCATACTGGAGTTTTAAGGTAGAGTATTAGGGCACAAAAATAGGGGGTGGGGGAAAACATCTATATTGAAAAAGTAAAACTCTCTTTTCACAGATGACATAAAAAATCCAAAGGCAATAAATCCAAAGGAACCTCCCCCCGAAAGAAAAAAATTATTAGAGCTAATATGAGTTTATTAAGGTTGCAGGATACAAGATCAATAAACAAATATTAATTGTCCTTCTATACACTAGCAATGAACAATCAAAAGTTTTTGTATGAGAAAATATTCATTTATATCAAAAATAATAAAATACTTAGCAATTAATTTATTAAAGTAAGTGCAAGTCTTGTACAAACTTATAAAATATGTTGAAAAAAATTGAAGACCTAAATAAATGGAAAGACATCCCATGTCAATGGATTAGAAACAATTTAGTATTGTAAAGGTGGCAATAACACTCCCAAATCAATATACAGATTTGATGCATTCCCTAAGAAAACCCCAGCTGTTTTTTTTTCTTTCTTGAACAAATTGTTAAGCAGATCCTAAAATGTATATGGAAATGAAAGGGACCCAGAATAGCCAGAAACATCTTTAAAAAGAACAAAGTTGGAGGACTCACACTTCCCAGTTCAAAACTTTGTACCCAGCTGGAACTATCAAGACAGTATAGTACTGGCATAAGGATAGGCACATATATCAATGAATAGAATTAAAACTCAAGGTATAAATCCTTACATTTATGAACTGAATTTTAACAAGGATGCCAAGATAATTCAATGGGAAAAAATAGTACTTTTCAATATATGATGCTGTGACAATTAGATACCCGCATGCAAAAGATGGAAAATTGAGCCTCTAACTCACACCACTTACAAAAGTAACTCAAAATGGATCAAAGATTTAAATGTAAGAGCTAAAATTATAAAGATCTTAGAAAATATCAGAATAAAATTCTGTGACTTTTGTTTAGGCAATGGTTTCTTGGATATAACATCAAAATTGTGAGGAAAAGAGAAATAATGGATAAATTGGACTTAATTAAAATAGAAAAATGTCTGTGTTTCAAAGGGCCCCATCAAGAAAGTGAAATAACAACCAACGCAATGAGAGAAAATATTGGTGAATCATATATCTGATAAGGGGCTAGTACTGAGAATATATAAATAACTCAACAGCGAAAAGATTAATAACCCAATTTAAAAATGGGCAAAAGAACTGAACAGATTTCTCCAAAGAAGATATCCAAATGGCCAATAAACATATGAAAAGATACTCAACATCATTAGTAATTAGAGAAACTCAAATCAAAACCACAATGATGCATCATTTCATACTCACTAAGATGGCTTTGATCAACAGGGGTGCAACAACAAATTTTAGTGAGAATGTGGAGAAATTGGAACCTTCATTCAGTGCTGGTAGAAATGTAAAATGGAGCAGCCACTTTGAAAAACAATTTGGCAGTTCCTCAAGAAGTTAAAACGTAGTTACCATATGACCTAACAATTCCATTCTTAGAATTGAAAACATATGTCCACATAAAAATTTGTGCATGAATGTTCATAGTAGCATTATTCCTAAGAGCCAAAAAAGTTGAAAAAATCCCAAATGTTCATCCATGGATAAGTGGAAAAACAAAATGACATCTACCTATATAATGGGATAATAGTCATAAAAATGAGTGAAGTACTGATCCACGCTACAACATGAACAGTGAAAACATGTTAAGTGAAAGAAGCCAGGTGCACAGCCCACATATTATATAGTTTAAGTGTCCCAGATAGGCAAATCTATGCTGACAGAAAGGGGATTAGTAATTTCCAGAGATTTGAGGGAGGGTAAAATGGGTAGTGACTGCTTATGAATATGAGGTTACCTTTGGGGGTGATGAAAATAATCTAGAATTAGGCAGAAGTGGTAATAGTTGGTTTAAACATATTGAAAACCTCAGAAATGTATATTTTACAGGGGTAAATTTTATGGTATTGTATCTCAATGAAACAGTTTGCTCAGGCCAGCTTAGTGTTAAGCTTACTTTATGTTAGCACGTTTTGAAGTTGTTAATCCATACTTGAGGCTGTAATAACCTGTTAACTAAACATATGTAAACTGTTGTGTAGTACTTTTATAGAGCAATATGTTCTTTCAAGCCTTGTAAAATATATCACTATTGGGGAGGACAATAGTATTCCCCTCAGCCAGATAATCTAGTGCAGCTTCTCTGCCCTACGTTCTGATTGAGGTAGCTTTTATTTTATAATCATGGTAACAGCAGAATCTCCAGTCTCACATGTTCTTCTACTACACTGTTTGTCCCGGTGTGCCTGGGATTTACCTGGTTTTCAAACCAAAAGTCGTATGTTCTCAGAACCCAAATGTGCACCAGAAACAAATCATCTGGCTCTGTGTCCGATCTGAACTCCAGACCCACACAATCTATGAACTTAATATAATGGTATTTCACCACTTCATTTGGGGATGACTAGCTAATTAGCAACAGCAGTGGGATACCAGTTACTCACCTACTTTCCTACCCCTTAACCTTAAGTTTGTTTCTGAAGACACTTAGTATCTTTCTTGCCCCTGTGTTCCCTGTGACCCAGTGTTCCCCTTGCTTTACGTCTTTAATTAGAGCTCTGTGTTTATCTGATTACTGGTCTTCTTTCTCTCCACTGCACCATGTAAGTATTTCTATGGCCCGCAGCAGCACTTAATGAATTTCATGTTGTTCATTTCACATATTTATCAAATTCAGTCAGATTGGTTCCGACCTGTTTGCAGGCAATGTCAAATAAAACTCAAATAATTCTTCAAATCATGTAGAGACAGTGATTAAACTCTATATCTGTGACAATGAAGGAAAAATAGATATGGGTAACTCAATTCTAAATCTCTAAAAGTAATAATCAACTCTAAATCTCTAGAAATAATTTTTCTAATATTTGTCTTTCTGGGTACTCACTACACATGTCAAAGATGTCAGATGTCAAAGACATATTTGTCCTTAATCTTTTTAATAATTTTTAAAACAGCATTAGTCTTGGGGAAATTCATCTGCCTTAACAATAAAGGTATGGTTTACCATTATATGTAAAATGCACTTTCATTTTAAGCGAAGCACAAAAATGAATCTAATTTATTGCATATTTTATATTCTTGTAGTTTTGGAGGTACAAAATAATAGCTATTTCTATAGAAGATTGTGGGGTGAAAGTACATGTATTATATCTTTAAGCAGATGATCAGAGATGTGATGGAAGCATTTATATCTGTAACATGATTCATCATTAAATCCAAGCAAAAAAGCAAACATATTATGAAATATTTATTTCTTAAAATTTTGAAGTGTGTTTTTTCTCCCGACCTGACACTCTGAGGAAAACGTTTTCTATCAGTGTCAGAAACTCTCATTTTTTTATAACTGTGTAGGTTCTTTGAACTTTTCATACTGCAGCTATGCTACATGAGAATTCACTTCAATATATTTCCAGCCTCATAGCAATTCTGCAATACCCAAAATTTTTACAATGCCTTCTGCCAAAATGTTACAGACATGAGACAGAAAACAAAGAAGCAAACAAACAGATGAGTAGAAGTATACACTTGAAAACTCCCCTACTGAAAACAGAGGGCTGGAAAATAATTGGCTTTTTTCATAAACAGCTATTTTTGATTAGATGCAGTGAGAACCTTTGTTTCTCATGGTCCTATTGTTATTTATATAGTCAAATAAATTCCTGTTCTCAGAAACACGAAGCAAAAATAAATGTATCTTAACTTCCTGTGAAGATTTTGAAATAGCTGTATCTAAGTAAATATGTTACTACCTTCCCAGTGACTGAAGCGGAGTCTAGTCTTAACTAGGTACAACGTTTTAAATCTTGGACAGGTTATTCCCATAGATGAAATGAGAATAAAATTCATGTCTACTAAATAGTGCTCAGTCCTTAAAATGGAATAAATGCCCAATACATGTTCACTAATTTATAACTGCTATTATTAAACAAAAAATGAGTAAATTGTTAGGTACTCAAACATTTATGAAATAAAGGACACATGGTCTTTAAAGTTTGCAGTGTATTATCTTCCTTTAAATGAACCCTACAACTGTAAAACCCGAAGTTTATCTATTTGCACGTAATATCATTTGAAACAGCAAAGTTGCCTGATCAAATTAATGTAGATTATCTGTTACTTCTATCACTAGTTTGTTAAAATATCTTTGCTCTTGATTTCAAGCAAAGTCCCACTTATCTTTATAACTTGCATTTAACTTTTTATATTTTTACTTAGATATATTGCCTTACTTCAAGTCAGTCTAAGATTTATTATATTTTCCCCAAGCTGATATACTCTCCAGATTTTTTTTCCTTCTCCATCTGGACCCCTTTCTCTCTCTCCATCTCTTGCCACATGTAAGTCAATCTACCACAAAGGTTTATATTTTTCTCCTTCAGAGAATGTACCTGGTTGTCAAAGATAATCAGATACATGTTTATTTGCTCCATTCAGTATTTTTAATTAGTCTATTCCTTTTTCACTGGTAGCATTTTCAGAGGTTCATCATTACCATTATATTCTTTCCTCAGCTGTGTTTTAACTTTTTGTAGAGGAAGGTGCTTACTATCACAGAAGTTGGTAGCATCAGTTAAATTTCTGTCAAGAATAATTTCTGGTGGGTCTTTTTCAGAAAAAAAAAGTTATTGTTTATAGATTGAACTAATTTGACATTTCCCAAATAGTGACATTTCTTTACTGTTCTCCTGTGGGACTGTCTACACTAGAGCTAATTTTTCAAGTGAACACAATTGTGTCCAATGGAATCATCTAGTTCCATTTCCCATGTTTCAACATCTTTTAAATCTTCAAACAATTTGACAAGTTTTGCTCTAAAGTATAGCTGAGATCCCATGTGTAAAACATCATAATTTGGTAGTCTATTGCTTGGTCAAGTTCTTTCAAAACTCCAACAAGTTTCAAAATTAGATTCTAAAGTTTTGGGTAAAAGATGTAATTAAAGCCACTTATCTTTAACTGATTGATAAAGCATTTCTAATTACTTCTAAATTTTTCTCCTTCAAAACTCATTTGCACAGGCAAGGTAAACCCAATGTTAGCTTTATAATATTCAATAATAGCCCAGTCCAACCACATCACTTTTTAAAGTTCCAAATACAACTTCATCTAGGTTGAAAGTCATCTGAAAAGGTATTACCTTTAGAATTAAAGCAGGGAACAATTTTGGTGAGAATAATGTTTAGAAAATGGATTCCATAGTAGACAAATTAAAAGACAGATTTCCAAAGGTTATCTCTCCTGGATGGATACTCAGGACAAGGTACCAAGCAGAGCATTATGGGAGATGCCAGCTGTCTCCATACACCATCTTCCAAGCCTTTATCCAGGAAGCTTAGTTGGAGGATAAACATACTCTGATTCTTTTCTCAAGCAAGAACATAGTCAACTTTTTCCAGCAAACCTTGTCATATTAAAAAAATAAATCAAACAACAAGGTGTTCCCATAAAAAAGAAAATCAGAAGATTTCCAGGTAAAAAACAAACTGCATTTGTCAATTCCACAATTTACTGGACGTTCCGTCACTCTCAGCCTGCATTTTTAAATGACAAGTAATGCATGGAACTCTGTAATAGATACAGCATCAGCCCTCTAGCTGCAGTGTTTTTATGCCATCTCTACCCCGGTGTATTTTGTGGTTTCTAGTTTTGTCTTTAGAGTCTCTGCAATTTTCTCTTGGTTTTGGTTCTACTTCTACATTTCTATTGTGAACAACCATATTTGAATTAATCTTGGCTTCAGATAACACACTGCATAGATTCTCTCTGCAGAGCATGACAGCTGATACCCATGGCACCCTGAAAGCTTGCAGCCCTCAACCACTTCTCTGGAATAGGCCTGGGTCTTCTGCTCCCACCAGTTGGTTTCATGCTCACCTAGACTTGGTTGTGTTCTTCCCACACAACTTTGATTATGGCAGGTGCAGTTGTTATTAAATTTGTGTGATTTACCCAAGTACTGGGTTGGCCAAACATTGAGATGTTATGGAAAAACCCAAATGAACTTTTTGGCCAACCCAATATTTGTTAATCAAATGTGTGCTCCTGTGAAAAACTAAGTTGAATGCTTTTGAAAGACCATATATACGTGAAGACCCCACATCAGACCTCCTAAATATCAATAGCTAAAGCAAACCCTGACAGAATTGAAAGGAGAAATGGCTATACAAAAGCAATAGGGGAATTTGATATTCCATGTTCAATAATGACTATACAACCAAACAAAATCAACAAGGAAATGGAGGACTTGAATAATACTATAGATCATTAGAGCCAACAGACATATACAGAACATTCTACCCAACAATAGGAGGATACACATTTTCTTCAAGTGCACATGGAACATACTACAGGATAGAACTTCTTTGCTACATAACAAGTCTCAATAAATGTAAAAAGTATAAAATCATAAAATCATTAGAAAACTATCTTTTCTAATCACAATGCAATGACATTAGAAATGAATAGCAGAAAGAAAACTGGAAAATCCACAAATGTGGAAATTAAACAGCACACTCTTAAACAACCAATAGATCAAAAAAGAATTCACAGGGAAATAAACCCAAAGCTAGTAGAAGGAAAGAAATAAAGATTAGAGAAGAGATAACAAAATAGACACCAGAAAGTCAACAGAGAAAAATGATGAAGGTAAGACTTGGTTCTTCAAATCAGTCAACAAAACTGACAAACTTTAAGCCAGATTGACTAATAACAACAACAAAAAAGAGAAGTCTCAAACAAAATCTGAAATGAAAAAGCCCCAACCATTACTACTGATTTTACAAAATGAAAGAGGATTATAAGAATGTACTGTGATCAACTGTATGTCAAACAACTGAAAAACACCACTAATCAGTCATTAGCCAGATACAAATCAAAGCCATCACTGAGATACCACATCACCATTAGGATGGCTGTTACTTAACAATAAATAAAACCAAAAAACAGAAAATAATTAACAAGTGTTAGCAAGGATGTGGAGAAAATTGAACCCTTGAGCACTGGGTTGCAGTGGATTGGAATGTAAATTGTGCAAATGCTATGGAAAACAGTATGGTGGTTCCTCAAAAAACTGATGAAAATAGAATTATATTATCCAGCAAGTCCACTGCTGGGTCTATGTCCCCCACAAAACAGGAACTCAAACAGATATCTGTACAACCATGTTCATAGTAGCATTATTCACAACAGCCAAAAAGTGGAGGCAAATCAAGTGTTCATGAATGGATTAGCACAATGTGGTATTTACATACAATGGAATATTATTCAGCCTTTAAAATGAAATTCTGATACACATTACAACATGGATGCTCCTTAAAGACATTATGTTAAGTGAAATAAGCCAGTCACAACAGAACAAATATTTTATGATTCTACTTATACTGCATACCTAGAGTAGTCAATTTCATAGAGGTAATGGTGGCTGCCAGGGGCTAGAAGGAGAGAGGAATAGGGAGTTACTGTTTTGTGTGGGAAGATGAAAACGTTCTGAAGATGGATGTTACTGATGGCTGTACAACAGTATCAATGTACTTTAATACCACTGAACTCTACACTTAATAGTTATAATGGTCAATTTTATATTATGTATATTCTACCACAATAAAACAAAAAAGGAAAAAAGCATTTATGTGTATATATATGAATAGAAGGTGTCATTTTCTTTTCATTTCATTTGCCTTTGCTTTTATTACACCCATATTCTTACAAAATTAATATTATATAAAAATAAAATGTGCATGTTGGAAATAGAGACACCTCCAGGAAAATCTTAATATTGCTGATTACTTGTTCAACAGCTCTGAGGCATTTTCATTATCATAATAAATTATATCATTATATAATTATCTATAATTCTATCACACAACTATAATTGTAACTAAATGAACACATCCTAAGCAAGTACAATACTCCAGGGGTTGTATATAATGAAAAGATATTTTACTTTATTGGCTTTGTCCCTTTCCAATTTTGAGAGGACCGTTTGCCTTCTTTATCTTTCGATGCCAAAAGTACTTCTTCTTAGAGGGTAAGCTTTCTCTAAACTTTTCCATTCCCATACCTACGTTATGAACCCTAGAAGTTTTTGCAAGTATCCTAACAGCCTATTTAAAAAATCAGAAGAGCCATCATACTAATTCTTATCTCATTTATTTTAAAAATTCCCCAAGCTATTTATATTTATGGGACTCAAAATAGATGTCCTATTAAACTGTTTGAGATTACATAAAGAGAGAAGCACACAAGCTTGAAGGCGAATAGAGAGAGGTTCAAAACATGTATAATGTATTTTGATGAGGAGAATCAAAGGATTCCAGATTTAATCACATGCAGAACTTTAAAGTTTAATTATAGGAGTCCATCATCTGGAGCCAAAGGCCAGAAAACTAATTCTTACTCATAAATGTAACTGAATTGAAGCTCATTTTGCAGAAGTGTCATCTGAGCTTCATGGAGCCATGGCTGTTTCAGCCATTTGCTCGATTTACTTTGTTAGCAAAATTCTACTGGAATATAAAACAAATTTTGGAACTCAATTAGAAATCCTCTAATGCTTTTCAGAAAGGAAGAATTTCTGACCTAAAGCAATTTCAACCAGTAAAATTACATATATAGTCAAAATTCAGGCTAGGTTGGTAAGCAAACATAGTACTGGTAAATGGAGTCCTTAAAATTATTCATACAGTGTATATGTATATATTTATACTTATATATATATATATATAAATAGGTTATTTTTTATGTTTTTTTGTTACAATATATGGAAAACTGAAAGAAAAATATAGGCATTAATAATAAAGAAATTCAAAATTTAACCTGGAAATTCATAAACAAGAACAATGACTATGTGAATATGTTTCACTTAATCAGAGAATAAATTATAAATAGAAATATTTACTTATATTTAGGTCAGTGATCCTTGCATGGCTGAAAAATTGAGTCTGTCACAAAACATGAAAACCGACTCAGCTAAGCAAGGAATTTTCATTGCTCTTTAGTGAAGGATATACTAGTTTGACATTGTAAGGAAATATACAAACTGACATTTAACCTTCGGCTTGTTTAGTTTAGGGGCATTTCAATAAAGTATTTCTGGTGCATTTTTTTTTTAAACTGATATGTCTCATCTGCTTAAGTAATGCCTGACACATACGAGGTACCTGATAAGCATTTGTTCATTAAGTTAGTATCTGGGATGTGGTCATGACAGCATTTCAGTTACAAGCAAAATGGGTGATTGTTTGCTCATTGGTAACAGCACCCTTGTTAGTCCTTGAAAATGGAAATCATTTTTCATTTGGACCCACACTGTTCTCACACTGTAACAATCAGCTACAACGCCAACAATAAGAAGTTTCTGTGGAAGGGGATGCCAGCAGTTTCCTGTTGTGAAGTGTCTGAGTTTCAGATTATCTTCCAACTACTTCTAGAAATAATGACAGCTGTATAGTCCCCACTAGAACCTGGGAAGACTCAGAAGCTCCTGGAAAGGGGTGAATGTTTGAGAGCTCCTTCCAGAAATTGCTGGCATTCTATACATTTGCCTCAGAGTTACAGACTCTCAGAATTGAGAAGGATTCCTATCAGGAAAAAAGTTGTGATTATATTTTCTGATAATATTAATATTCATTTCAGAAAAGAAGATACAAGATACAAATGAAAGTAATCCATCATCTTATTAGCGTTTAGATAGTGATTATAGGCGACAAACTTTTTTTTTTGGGGGGGGCACTGGTTTTCCAATGTCTCTTTGTGTATTTTGCATATTTGTTTTCTTTTTTACCTGGGAATCAAACACTTATACTTTTTACAAACGTGCTACAAGCCTGGGAACAAAGTTTTGCTGCAACTGAGTACAAGCCACGAAATAAGTAAGGACACATTGAACTGAGCAGGTTATGTGACATGGTCTGAATTAATAACCACTTGCAGAGAACAAAAAGTAAGAAGAATAGAGTAGTGTAGCAAGAAAATGATTCCGAACCAAGGTTGCCTCTACGCTGGTACATACTTTGCCTCAGGTGTGTGTGAGGAATACTGATACCACACTGAGATAATTACTACAGACTTGTTTTGTGTTTTTGTGAATCCTTGAAATCCAGAGTGATGGCAAGAAAATCTAATGGAAGGGAATGTTACTCTGATTTTCACTTAAAAGTCTGTTTTTGTATTTCCCATGTACTCATTCTTTGAAAACAGAGTTGTATTGTTTACATATCTATTATTTCCATCTGCTTGATTCAATGCAATGAACAATACAGTAGGTGGTATATTCATATATTTCACTGTCTATTTCTCATTTTTTAAAAACAGATTTTATTTGATGTTATGCTGCCTGGCATGTAGTGTTTTCAATATATATTGAATATTATTGGTTGGACTTCAGTTGCCCTTGTTTTATTCATTAGATCTTCTATCCCCATAATAAGACTAAAATAAAGAAATAACCTTTCTTTTTTTTTTTTTTTTTTTTTTGCGGTACACGGGCCTCTCACTGTTGTGGCCTCTCCCACTGCGGAGCACAGGCTCCGGACCGCAGGCTCAGTGGCCATGGCTCGCAGGCCCAGCCGCTCCGCAGCATGTGGGATGTTCCTGGACTGGGGCACGAACCCGCGTCCCCTGCATCGGCAGGCGGACTCTCAACCACTGAACCACCAGGGAAGCCCAAGAAATAACCTTTCTGAAGGAAGAATGAGTAAGATGCAGCAAATGCCCCTTGAGAAAAGGACATGATTTAAAATAGCAAAATAACTTTTATTTTCACATTGATGGAGTTTGGTACACATCCCTACCCAGTGCTGGGAAACTTCAGGAGAGTTTTTTTTTTTTTTTTTTTACGAAAGTCAAATTAACTTCTGTTCTATGATGTGTGGTGGACCTCCTACATTGTCCCAAAGCCTTCTTTTAAAGATTGCTTCGGGCCTCAAACTTGAGTTAATGGCAACCTTGTAGAATAGCAGCTCTGGCCACTAATAGGGTTGGTCATTTTGCCTGAGCAAGCATTCATAAGGATACAGACCGTGAGGGTAGAGGCATTTTGAAATGGCTCAAAAGGTGTGGCATGGTACTTTGCACCCCATGATAGGAGGAATATTGCCTTGAAACATTGCATTTGATTAAAAAGATAAGCTTAGAAAATAAGGTTTGGGGCTACTTACATGAAACATATTTGTAAAAGTTGTTCAAGAAAACGAGAAAAAAATGAAATAATGTCTAAATAATGTCAATAGAAATTAAGTGTATTTTCTGCCTAATAGAATGAAAAATTGTCAGTTTGGACCAAAGATAAGGAGGCGGGGGGGGGGGAGAAACATTAGAGATACATATTGTCAAGAAGGAGAGTCTTTCAGGAGGTTTTTTCTAACCTCAGCCTTAATAGAAGCACAAAGTGAGTTTTAATAAAGAATTAAATCAAGTGACCTTACTAGACAACTTTCTTTATCTGGGTCAGGGTCTAAAAACATAGCTAAAATAGACAAATATAACTCCTCCATGTATTAATGAAGAAATGAGGTAATATGGGCTGAACCAGGGGTCAGTAACCATGGCCTATGGGCCAAATCAAGCCATCTCTGTTTCATTTTTGTTTTTTTAGTAAATAAAGTTTTATTAAAGCGCAGTCATGCTCATTCACTTGTATGTCCTCCAGTCTATGGCAACTTTTATGATACAATGATTGAACAGTCAAAACAAAGACTATACAGATAAGGCCTGCAAGCCTAAAGTATGCACTATCTAGTGCTTTACAGAAAAAAATGTATTGATCTCTGGGCTCAAACCTTAGGAAAACATTTTTGGAGAAAGTGAGTCTTTGGAAATTTCTTAAGCGCTCTTGGGAAAAAGAGAAAACTAAGATGTATAGAATAATGATGTTAAATCTTGGGATATATTTCTTTCACATGTGCTTAAAAGAAGTCTATGATATAGGTGCCATCAATACAATAGGTACAAATACAAATACAACAGGTACGAATGAGCAAACCGGGGGTCAGATTCTACACAATGTTGCTCAGTCCGGGGTCTCTTCATACTCTTGCGGGGGTTATATATTACATAAGTGTGTTACATTTAAGGAAGTGCCATCTGTCCACAGACATAATGTATTTATATGTTTATGACAATTATCTGATGGCAATAAGATGTTACATCAAAACCAGTATTACAATTGGAAGTCAAGCATATTGAGATAGCACGCCCTTATTTTGAACTCACATGAAGACGCCATCTGGGCTATTGATAGTGATTCATAATACAATGCTATACCATATGGAAATAACAAATTAGCATATTAGGTTGGGATGAGAAACCAGGTAAACAAAACTTGAACAAAGATTTGAATTAGCAGCAAGCATGGTTTGTGTTTTGGGTTTTTCCCCCTGCACAGTGAAATGGTATCAGAGCATAAAGATATAAATGAACATTGGGAGAATGAAAAGACAGCCTCATATTTTGCCACATAAAGTTGTTACATATTCTTTATGGAGACTGCTTCTGTGCACACCCTGATTCTTGTGGTGCTATTAAAATGTAAATTTTGTAGCAACATTAATAAATGAGCATTTCTGTTAAATGTATGCGTCTCACACAGAGCTGGGCTCCTTTTTATGTTAAAGGAATATGCCTTGTTTACATTTTAATATTTCGGATTATATGACTCAGCTTTAAATATACAGACCCAATATCTGCAGTAAAGAAAATTCGCTAGAGATGGTGGCTATACTACCAAAATAAAGCCAATCCTGTCATACTGTTAGCTTTTAAGATCACTGTATTTTAATACTGTTAGCATTTTCACAAATTCTAATGAAAAAAGTTCTGGGCGATTTATATTACTCTAACTCTAATATATACATACATTTATATGCGTATTACTAAAACAGTTTCTAACTGAATACTGTTTTGGAATTTTTTCCTTAAGTAAATTTAAAAATACTGTTATAATGATAAACTCATTTACTAAGTAAGTGTAAGAATAAATGTGATATATTCTAGAAATAGGTACAAAGTAGAACAAATGAAGGAGAGTTTATTTAAACTGGAGAATTTCACTGCAGGGTTGATATCTCAACTGAGTGTTAGAAAACAGGTAGGATTCAGACAGATAGAGCAGGAAGAAAGCAAGTGTATCTCCGGCAGAAAGATGTTGGGAAGATAACAAGATAGATAGATAGAAATTCCCAGTCAGAGAAATCAGCCCAAGGACGCACATTTGGGACTCATCTCTGTGAAGAAACCAAAAACAGTTGTGTGGACAAAAGCTCACTAAGGGTGACGGTGTTGAAAAGGAGAAAGAAACAAGTGCAGAATATTCCGGCAACATCCATGTTGTAGAGTAAGAAAAAGTTGACAAGACGGCATGGGAAGGAGAAGTAAGAAAGCACGTCGTGAGGGAAGATCACAGAACTTCAGAGAAGTGTGGGCAGCGTCAAATGCTCCGGAGAAGAAAAAGAGAAGAAGGGATTTGAAAGGGTGATGGACCTCGTCAACTACAAGATTAAAAACAGCATCATTAGAGAAAGGAATTTCAACAGAAGGCCAGTTTACAGAGGGATGAAGCTCCACTCTCCAGAGAAATGAGAGCAGAGACAGCTCATGCACACCTGTCCCTTGTGGTCTGTAACAAGCTCAGAAGCCAGAGTCTAGGAAAAGGTAAGAGTACTTAACATTATTTTTTAACTTGTGTGTGTGTGTGTGTGTGTGTGTGTGTACGCGCACGTGCATGTTTGGGTTCAATTTGGGAATAGGTGAAATTTGATACCTCAGCTACTTGAAATTAAAGAGGTAAGAGACTGAAGAGATGAATGTCAGAAAATACTGAAGAATATACATGCTTAGTTTGAATGCACTAGAGGTAGAAACAGGTGACAAAGCAGAAAGAAGAGCATACTGGTCAACATTTAAAAGAAACTGAAGGGATCTTTAACATATACCTGGTTCCTGGAGTGAATACATTGAGTACCACATACACAGTAATCATAGAGACCTGAGAATCCTAGGATTAGTTTCCACGATTATCTAGATTCTACAGGACCTAGAATACTTTGGTATACAAGTTGTTTCCTTTATTCTGTTTAAGGAATTCAGCATGATCTTACACATAAATATTTCAGTTAAATTAATAAGCCATTTGAGAGATAAGAAGAAGCTATTTTAAGTTATCTTTCAAAGACATGAAACTTTCCTCAGAATGAACATCTTTTAAAAATTTCAGGATCTAAAAAACCTCTGACTACCTCACCCAATATTAAGTTAAAAAGAAGAGTCTTTGAGAGTGAACAGAGCAGGGAAAATCATCTTGGAACACAAATCGAATTATTTAGCAATGAAACACTAATACATTGGATACTCACAGGCCCAGCTGCTTCTGCAGTATTTCACTGGAGTAAGGCAGTTTCCTGTCGCTAGTAACATACTTCACACTTTAATCTCCTCTACAAGTTCCCATCTTCTTCTGGAATAGAGCATCCTGCCCTCTTCTAACCCATACAACCTCACCCCTTGGGACAAACAAGCATTATCAAATTTCTTGGCTTGCCTTGCTTTTGAAAACGAGGTCACTAATTCTAGGTCAAGGAAAAGGCAGACTTTCAAGCCTTCTCTAGGCAGAGGAAGTGCTCTAGTACTTTTGTGTGAGACCAAGACAATGCATTCTCAGTTGTGTTGTTTTTGTGTTTGTCTTTGAAGTTCTTTTGACAACCATCATTCAGCATCTGAATACTTCCGTGTCAACAGGCTCCTTCCCAGTTCACTCCTGTTTAGGAAGGCGCAGTTAGGCAGAAAGACCCCGATGGCAGCCGAGGCTGGAACAAACAGGGAAGCCCAGAAGTGTCCCCTCTGCAGAGAAAGAGGTGAGCGTCCACAGGCTCTCTCAGCTCTTCTAACCCTGTGGGTCACTCATTCATTTGGCCAGCACCCTGATTAGTCCTATCTCTGTACTGAAACACCACATGTACTGAAGTCTCTGCCCAAGACTACTTTGATTTTGATAGCTCTGAATAACTGTGTACTCACAGTCCTCTCAGCTACTATTGGGATTCCCCTTATCCATCATATATTTATTTTATTTTATTATTTTTTTTTGCGGTACGTGGGCCTCTCACTGTTGTGGCCTCTCCCGTCGCGGAGCACAGGCTCCGGACGCAGAGGCTCAGCGGCCATGGCTCATGGGCCCAGCCTCTCCACGGCATGTGGGATCTTCCCGGACCGGGGCATGAACCCGTGTCCCCTGCATCGGCAGGCGGACTCTCAACCACTGCACCACCAGGGAAGCCCCCATATATCTATTTTAAATCAACAGTTCCTTAGCTTGCCTCTTCCTGTCTAGCATCTGGCAAGGGTAACTCTGGAGAACACAAGAGGGAAAGAGATCTGGAGATACTTCCACATTTTTTAATCATTCAAAGAGAAATTTCTTTCTGTTCTCCATACCATTACCTTTCAAAAGGTAAACAAACAAACTGGATGCAAATGTACATGTGCTCTAGCACATGGATACCCTCTTCCATGTGGGAACAGGATTTCCAAATGTCCGTCTCACATTTGCCACATTTTGGTCTAAGACGTATCTGAGTTTCTCCACTTAATGATCCTTTAAGGGAGATAGATTGGACTTAGCTTACAATTCACGTTTACTGTTTCAGTCACATGGGGGCTCAGTGATAGAATGGGGGGAGGTGCAAAGAGGAGGGAAAAAGGGGACCAAGTCCCTCCCATCTTTCAGGTAGGAAGCAACGAAGAAAATTATCTAAACCTTGTAGCTCGTTCAAATTTACAATACGGTAGAATTGTATCTTATATATTCTATTTTTATGATTCACTGGGGCCTGTGAATTATCAGTGTATGGTACATTTATGTCCATTGCATAGAACACGGAGCATGATTTTATCATTTAAAATTGCACAAATTTATAGTTGTATGTCTTACTTTATGACATATTTTCAGTCATGTCTATGATTTATTTGCTACCGTATAATGTCAAATTACAACATTGTTCCTGTGAAGAAACATAAAACCTTTGGAACAATCTGCTTTACTCAGGTTTCTAAGAATGCGTTGTGGTAACAAGTAGGAACTTGCCACAGCAGTTTTATGAACTCTCCTTGGCACAGATTTATGGTTAAAGGATAAACTGCCCCTTGTGAACATTTAGCAGTGTATGCCAAGCAAATTTTAAAATGTTGAGAGACATACTGTGTTTTAATCTTAACCTTAACCCTGAAAGGCTACTTCAGGACTACCTCACTGAAATACACCCCTCTCTGTGCTCCTGGCCTGAGGGTAGTTAGTTTCCTAAAGATGCTGTGTGTCTTTTTCATTTGACACTTAAACATAAACTGCTTTGAATTGCTATTGTAATTCCTTAGCCTTTCTTTAGAACGCCATCAATGCAGTATTATTTACATAGGAAGACTACAGGTTGTTAGACTGAATTAAAGAATATGCATTATACTGTTTCTAGAAAAGGCAATTCACCCCTGCACACGTGCGTACACACACACACACACAGTAACTGTGGCTTCTTAATAAAAAAAACATGGTGACATAAGCCTCAACTTGTTCCGATTTCATAATATTTGCAGACTCACAATAGAAAGTAAAATCACTGAGCAAAATAATAAACTTGACATCTGAAGCAAAAGTTTAAACATACTAATTACAATGATCACTACAATAAAATAGTTTTAAGTATTTTACAGATAATTATTATAGTATATCATTCTTTGTTATATAGAAAATTAAGGTATTTAGAAGACTTCAGGTATAAAAGTACATACTAAATTACTTATTAAATTACTAAAGTACTGTTTTGCAAATATTTATATTTATTTGGGATATACCTTAAAAATGTTAAGGTATAATTCCAATTGCAAAGAAGTTTTGTCAGTGAATGCCTAAAGATCTATCTTACCTAATCTTACACGTAAAGAAAGGAAAAAAAAGGAAAACAAAGCAAGCCCAAAGTTAGTAGAGAAAGGAAATAATAAAGATCAGAATGGAAATAAATGAAATAGAGACTAAAAAAATTAAAGATTAAAAAGATCAAGAAAAGTAAGGATTGGTTCTTTGAAAAGATTACTACACACAATTTTATGCCAACAAAGTGGACAACCTAGAAGATACAGGTGAATTCCTAGTAACATACAATCTTCTAAGACTGAAGCAGGAAGAAACAGAAAACATGAACAAACTGATCACTAGTAATGAAATTGATTCAGTAATCAAAAAACTCCCAACAGGACCAGACAGCTTCACAGGGCAATTAAATATTCAAACAGTTACACCTATTCTCAGTCAATTTCAAATAATAATAAGAAACACTCCCAAACTTGTTCTACAAAACCAGCATTACCCTGAAACCAAACCAGACAAAGATATCACAAAAAATGAAAATTATGGGCCGCTAACTCCAATGAATAAAATCCTCAATATTAGGAAACCAAAACTCCTCAACAAAATATTAGAAAACCAAATTCAACATTACATTAAAAGGCTCATATACCATAATCAACTGGGATTTATTTCAAGAATACAAAGATGTTTCAATATCCATAAATCAATCCATGTGAATACAGCACGTTAACAAAATGAAGATTAAAAATCACATTATCTCAATAAGTGCAGAAATCGCATTAGACAAAATTCAACATCAATTTCTGACAAAAGTTCTCAACAAAGTTGGTATAGAGGAAACATACCTTAATGTAATAAAGGTCATATATGACAAACCGGCAGCAAACATAATACTCTATGGTGAAAAGCTGTAACCTTTTCTCCTAAGATCAGAAATAAAGACAAGGATGCCTACTATCAACACTTTTATTAAACATAGTATTGGAAGTCTTAGCCACAGCAATCAGGCAAGAAAGATAAAAGGCAACCACATTGGAAAGGAAGAAGTCAAACTGTCAACTATTAACAGATGACATGATATTACATATAGAAAATCCTAAAGACTCCACCAAAAACCCTTAGAACTGATAAATTCAGTAAAGCTGCAGGATACAAAATCAATATTCAGAAACCTGTTGCATTTCTATACATTAATAACAAACTATAAGAGATATTAAGGAAACAATCCCATCTACATCCACAAGAACAAAGTACCTAGGTATAAATTTAACCAAAGAGGTAAAAGACTTGTACCTATACATCAATGTATAAGACATTGATGGAAGACACTGAACATGACACAAAGAAATGGAAAGATATACCATGCTCATGGATTGGAAGAAATAATATTGTTAAAATGTCCATACTACCCAGAGCAATCTAGATTCAGTGCAATTCCTATCAAAATATCAAGGGCATTTTTTGCAGAACTGGAGGTAAAAATCCTAAAATTTTTATGGAACCAGAAATCACCCCAAATAACTGAAGCTTCTCTTAGGTTTGGACAATGTGTTTGGACATGGATCCACCATTAGAGTATTCTATACAAGTTTCACTGCCTTAGAAATCCTTTGTGCTCTATCTAGTCACCCCTCCCTCCTAAGCCTTGCTTTCACTGCATCCATCAAATTTAGATAAATTGTGTTTTCATTTAGTTCAAAATATTTTCACATTTCTCTTGTGATTTCTTCTTTGACCCATGCATAATTTAGAAGTGTGTTGTTTAATCATCACATATTGGAATTTTCCAGTTATGTTATTGATTTCAAGCTTAAGTCCACTGAGATCTTAGAGAAGACATTTTGATTTTTATTCTTTTAAACTTGTGAAGGTGTGTTTTATGGCCCAGAATGTGGTCTATCTTAGTGAAGATTCCATGTGAGCTTCAAAACAATGAGTATCCTTATGTTGGATGAAGTAGCATATAGATGCCATTTATATCCAGCTGGTTGATGGTGGTGTTGAGTTCAACTATGCCTTCACTGATTTTCTACCTTCTGGATCTGTCCGTTTCTGAGTGAGGGGTGTCAAAGTCTTCAACTCTAATAGTAGATTTACCTTTTTCTCCTTGCACTTCTATCAGTTTTTGCCTCATGTAGTTTGAGGCTCTGTCGTTAGGCACATACACATCAGGAATTACTATGTTTTCTTGGAGAACTGACTTTTTATCATTATGTAATATGCTCACTTTATCCCTTATTTTGAAGTTTGCTCTGTCTGAAATTAATATAGCTATTCTTGCTTTTTTTCTGATTAGTGTAAGCATGGAATATTTTTCTCCATCCATTTAGTTTTAGTCACATGTGTCTTTATATTTAAAGCAGGTTTCTTAGAGACAACACAGACTTGGCTCATGTTTTTTGATCCACTCTGACAATCGGTCTTTTAATTGGTGCATTTAGACCATTGATATTCAAAATGATTATTAGTATAGTTGGGTTAACATCTACTATTTTTTTTTTTTTTTTTTTTACTGTTTTCATTCATTGGGCTTGTTCTTTATTCCTATTCTTGTCTCCCACTGTTTTTCTGTCTTGTATGCTTTTAAACATTTATATGATTCCATTTTTCTCCTTCCTTAGCATGTTAATTGTACTCTTTTCAGTGGCTGCCTTGGATTTTACAATACGTTTTTACAGCTAACGAAAGTTCTCTTTCAAATACCATTATACCACTTCATGGGTAGTATAAGTTCCTTAAAAACACAGTACTCCTATACCTCCTCCCATCCATCTCTTATCATTGCTGTCATTTACTTCTCTTATATATAAGTATACATAAGCATATACACACACACACACACACATATGCATACATGCATAGGATATATACATAAATATACAAAATCAAATACATTGTTATTATTTTGAACAAATTGTTACGTGCTAGGTCAATTAAGAATAAGAAAAGTAAAAATTTTTATTTTACTTTCACTTATTCCTTCTTCAATGCTTGCTTTCTTTATGTAGATCCAAGGTCTGCTCTGTAAAGAACCTTTTTAAAACATTTTTTTTTTGTAAGGCAGGTCAGTTAATGACAAACTTTCTCCATTTTTGTTTGTCTGAGATACCCCTTATTTTCTCTTCACTTGTGAAGGATAATTTTGCAAGGTACATAATTCTAGGTAGTGAGGGTTTTTCCTCAACATTTTATTATTTTCATTCCACCCTCTTCTTTCTTGAATGGTTTCTGAAGAAATGTTAGATATAATTCTTATCTTTGTTCCTCTATATGTAAGCCCCCACCCCGGTTATTTTAAGGATTTTTAAAAAAATCTTTGATTTTCTGTAAATGGAAAAAGATATACCTTAGTTTGTTTTTTGTTTTTCAGGGGTTTTTTGGCATCTATCTTGCCTGGTATTCTCTGATCTTCCCGGATCTTTGGTTTTTGTGTTTGACATTTGTGGAAAGTATCAGTCATTACTGTTTCAAATATGTCTTCTTTTCCTTTCTCTCTTCTTCTTCTGGTATTCTTATTAAATTTATGTTACACCTTCTGTAGCTGTCCCACATTCCTTGGATATTCCATTCTGATATTTCTCTTAGTCATTTTTCTCTTTGCTTTTTGGTTTGAGGATTCTATGGATGTAGTTTCTAATTCAGACATTCTCTGCTCTGTGGGTTCTACTCATCAGTCCATCAAAAGCATTCCTCATTTATGTTATAGTGTTTTTATACCTAGTACATTTTTTTGGTCCTTAGAATTTCTACCTCTCTGCTTACCCTGCCTATCTGTTCTTAAACACTGTCTACTTTTCCATTAGAACCCTTAGCATATTAATCATAGTTGGTTTAAATTTCTAGTCTGGTAGTTCCAACATCCATGCCAAGTCAGGGTCTGATGCGTTCTCTGTCTTTTCAAATTGCGTTTGTTGCCCTTTGGTGTGTCTTGTCATTTTTGTGTGATAGGTGGACAGTGTGTACTAGGTAAAAGACACCACTGAAAGTAGGCCTTTAGTAATGTGGTGATGAGGTGTGGGGAGAGGGAAAAAGTACTACAGTCCTGTAATTAGGTCTCAATCTTTTAGTGAGCCTGTGTCCCTTGCCTGTGAAATTCTTAAGTGTTTCTCAGTCTTTTTCTCCTCTCTTAGGTGTGACAGGATGGCTAGAGTGGTCCAGAGTTGGGCATTTCCCTTCTTCCACATAGAAGGCTAGATCCAGCTGAAGTTGTTCATTTCCTTTCACCAGGTTAGTCAGACTCTGATAATACCCCAGCAGGTTGGCCTCTGATTAACTAGTTTCCCCTGATAGCAGGCTTTAGTAAGAACAGAGTGCTCTGAAATATTTAAAAATGGTTCTTTTACCCCTTCCCCTGCCAGAAGCCTGAGAGTATTTTTTTCCCAGATACTTACTGTGGGAATCTGGTCAAGCACTGCGTGACACGTCTCTAAATATTATGCACCTGCCATGACTAGGTCCCCCTGGAGTTTTGAAATCGGAGACGCATCCACATGGTGCCTTCAGCACTTAATCAACGGCAGTTCAGGTTTACTACCCCTGCACTAGCTCCCGTGGCAGTTTCTGCCTCCAAGTCTCTGTTCCAGTAAGCTGTGACCCCCTGTGTTTTTCTCTGTCTATGATACTGGTGGCAGTATTTTGCCCTGTGTCCTCCTCTCTTATGGATCCAGGAAGAGTTGTTGATTTTTCAGCCTGTTTCAGTTTTTTACACATTGTTAGGACAGAGTGGGTAACTGCCAACCTCCCCGCATACAGAACTATCAACTTTGTCCTAATATTTTGTTATTTACTAATATTTACTTTTCATAAGTTGAAAATATTTGAGATAATAAAATACTAATTAATTACATATTAATCATACTTAAATACTGACATAATTGCTTTTGTAACCATATAAATATACAGGGATTTTTCCTAACAGGAAAAAAATTTTTCATTGTTATATAAGTATCTGTAAGTTTTTACATACTTGTGTGGTTTATTTATTGGGAAGAAATGTGTTACAGAGAAATGAGCCACTGAATAACTGGTCACCAAATTTTAGTTCTTATCCAGGCTGTTTTTTAATCTACCTATAATGTAGTGAGGTATTTATATTGTATACATAATTTTCCATATAGGTATACAGTTTATTTATTTTGGAGACAAGGGTTTCCATAACTTTTATGAACATCTCAAATAGATATGACCACAAAAATAAACAAAATTATTACCCTAAGGCATCAGGAACAAACTTTCACCAGTAAATACTGCAATGATATACTTATATTGAATGCTACGTTTACATTTAGCTGTCAACTGAGAGAAAAAGAAAATGTCTTTTAAAAGTTCAGAAATATACCTTTGCCTACAAGTTTAGGAAAACACTTCAATTTTTAAATATCTGTCTTATCTGATTCTGTTGCTCTGAGAAACTATTATTTTCATTATAGAATTAATGGATGCTACATAAAATCTCAAATGAACCAATTATCACTGAATTTCCAGAAATATTCAGTTATATAGGTGTTGGGGGCTGGCATGTGTTCCTACAAAAGTCTCAAGTTTTCAGCCCTAACCTCCTTTAAAGGGTTTATTAGGTAGGAATTGAAATTAAGGTCATTAGGATGGGCCCTAATCCAATCTGGCTGGTGTCTTTACAGGAATAGGAAATCGACAATTGGAGATGCAAGGGGCCTGTGGACACAGAGGAAAGGCCATATGAGGACACAGTGAGGAGATGGCCACCTTCAAGTCAAGGAGACAGGCCTCAGAAGAAACCAAACCTGCTGACACCTTGATGTTAGACTTCTAGTCTCCACAATTGTGAGAAAATAAATTTCTTTTGTTTAAGCTCTCAGTCTATAGTACTTTGTTATGGCAGCCCTGAAAACCAGTACATTAGGTATATTGTAGGAAGAAAATAGTTGGAGGATTCACTCAGAATAAGCAATGACACACTCTACTTTTAAATTGTCTTTAAAAATGAAGGAAGAACAGGGCTTCCCTGGTGGCGCAGTGGTTAAGAGTCCACCTGCCGATGCAGGGGATGCAGGTTCATGCCCCAGTCCGGGAAGATCCCACATGCCACAGAGCGGCTGGGCCCGTGAGCCATGGCCGCTGAGCCTGTGTGTCCAGAGCCTGTGCTCCGCAACGGGAGAGGCCACGGCAGTGAGAGGCACACATACCGCAAAGAAAAAAAAAAAAAAAGAACAAAGGTATTCTCATAGACTCAAGGAATAAGTAAATGAGAAACAAATATATATATATAAAAACTAATGTGCTTCAGGTAGAAAGAAAATGATTCCACATGGAAATATAGAAATGTGAGAAGGAATGAAAAACCCTGAAAACGGTAGCAATCATGAATAAAATTGAAAATGACTCTGCTAAACAACAACCGCAAGCTCCTATAAAGTCCAATAATATGTACCTCAATAGACATATTCATGATAATGCAGAAGTTGAGAAAGGAGTAAATAGAGCTTAATGGTTTGAAGGTGCCATTGGTATTGTGGAAGTGGTAAAAGTAGTAATTTACTTTAGACTCAATACATTAAAATTATGCTGTAATCTTTATGGTAGGTGGTGAAAGAACAGTAAAAGAATGAATAAATAGTAAGCTAGTAGATTGCGAAATGAAATACTAAAATATATTCAGTTAATCAAATGAAGGCAACGAGATAAAAGAATGTAGAAGAGATGGGTCAAAGAGAAAAGAAAGAGTAAAATGAGTGGTATCAGTTATATCAATAAGTGTAAATAAATTAAATATGCCAAACAAAGCACTAAGAGCATCAGCCTGGAAAACAAACAAACAAAAAACCCATAAAAACACTTTGCTGCTAAAAATAAAACCCAAGAAACAAAAAACAAAAAAACAAAAAAAAACCCTTAAGTATATGGACTCAGAAAGGTTAAAAGCAAAGAGAAAAAGGAATACCATGAAAGTACTAACAAAAAGAAAGTGGATCTATCTAGACTAATATCATAAATTCAACTTTAAAGCAAAAAAAAAAGTCATTACTAGAGAAAAAGAAACATAGTTCACATGGTGAATATGCATAGTTAAATGACTGTTTTGATGACCTCAACTGTGCACCTCTTACTGTATCTATGGCCTTTGAAACTCACTGAACTAAAGAGTTGGAGTATATTTTCTCACCCCTCTAATTTGTGCTTGTCGATGCTACTTGTTTCTGTGAAATTAAAAAAAAAAGATAGCAGACTGAACAGAGGCAGGGGCTTGATGAAATATGTGTGTGTTTTATTTTTTTTCTCTTGCTTCTCTGCAGTACTTGTGAGAATATGCCTGAGATATCCTTTTGTAAGGACTTTAGAGACATGTAGATAAAAGAAACACATGGAAGAGAGATGGGTTAATCCAATCAAGCCTGTCATAGACAAGCCAATAATCAGAAGACTTCCAAAAATGGAGTGGAAGGATGGGAAAGACCAGGAAAATCTACAGAGTAAAGGAACCAACCTTCATCTGACTGGGATTGAAGAAGTTAACCCAAAAGAGAACAGGACAATGAGTCAACTTGTAGACACATAGGCAATATTAAATCATTTTGTAAAGTCATTATGTTTGGAGATGATATGTTATCCATCATTATTATATAAAACAGATAACTGATAAGAAATGGGTACTAGAAATATGACGCTGTCAAAAAAATCTATACTATGGAATTGACTTTGGTATCTGACAATGGATAGATGCTGAAAAAACTGGAAAAACAAACTGATCGCAAAGGCTGAAAAACGGCAAAGAACTTGTTTTAGGAGGCTTGAAATACAGCTACCAGTGTTTTGCAGTAGTGAAACAATCAGAAGACTATCACCTGAATTAAATTAGAAAATAGGAAAAATGTGCCTAATGAACACTTGGAATTTTTTAAATTGCTATATGAAATACTGAAGATTCAGTTTGCTCTTAAGAACTACAAATGAGAAGCTTCTATGAGAAAGAAACAAACTAGAAAAGATAAAGCAGAACTTATAGGAAATAAAGAACAAAGAAAACTTGATGAGTTTGATAAGAAAGTATAATCTCCAAAATTTCTAGATGGCAAAATATTCCTAAAGGGTCTTCGCTGGTGGTGCAATGGTTAAGAATCCGCCTGCCAGTGCAGGGGACACAAGTTCAAGCCCTGGTCTGGGAAGATCCCACATGCCGCGGAGCAACTAAGCCCATGCACCACAACTACTGAGCCTGTACTCTAGAGCCCGCAAGCCACAACCACTGAGCCTGTGTGCCACAACTACTGAAGCCCATGTACTTAGAGCCAGTGCTCCGCAACTAGGGAAGCCACCGCAGTGAGAAGCCTGCACACAACAAAGAGTAGCCCCTGCTCGCCACAACTAGAGAAAGCCTGCATGCAGCGATGAAGACCCAACACAGCCACAAATCAATCAATAAATAAATTTATTTTAAAAACCTACTCCCAAAGGAAAATATGTCATGGAGTTGAAAGTTAAAAGGATGTGGCAGGAAAATGCTTGTGAATTAAGACAATGTGTAGGATATTATCTCAGCTAGGAAAAAAGAGCTTCCATAATCCTAAGAACATTGTGTGATGCATCAGCATATCATGCCCAAAATGGGTTTATCTAGGGAGAGAAGCATACATATTTCTAAGGGAATTATACGAGTGGATTCTGGTAAGTGATGTGTAATGGAATCACATTTATAGACAACCCACCAAGTTTCTAAGGGAATTTAATTGGCTAATTTCTCCAGCCTGGACTAAAATGGACTGATACTGTTTAAAATGAAAACAAACAAACAAAAAACCCCTCTCACACATCTTTCTGCAGACAGAATGACAATTAAAAAAACATGAAAAAGTCTCAAATTTTCCAGCATCCTTTTCAGAAGTGATCAAGGAGTGGAACCAGAAAGGATTTATGTTCAAAGTACCAGAGACAAAAGATGTCCAAAAAAATGGGTTGAGGAACTACTCCCAGGCATTATAATTAAGGCCAAAATGAAAAACATTCCCCAAACTTGGGGTATTTGCCATGATTTCCCAAGCTAGATTTCTGAATACTAATAAAACAATAACTGCTACATGTCCATTGTCCCCACTCTTGAGTAGGAAATTCTACTGTAGTTATCTTTTCCTTGTTGCACTATTAAGGTTTAGGATGGGGTGAGTAGATAACTTCTTTTTGTCAAGAATTCTTCAGGACATGATGAACCATGTACAAGGAATCATACATTGTTTTAATATAGATCACAAGATTCTGGAATATGAACTTGATGCAATTGAATGAAACTTTGGGGGAAACTGGGAGAAAATTGATCATATTTTTCACATGGAAAGTTTGTAAATAATTGTGACCAAGCACTGCTTTGTGGTTGATTGCACTGACTGCCCAGAATCTTCAACTCTATTTGTATAACTGCTTTTTGTCTTACGACTTTGCATTCTTTCTCACTAAAGAGGTACAGTCCATTTCCCCACACCTTGTATATAAGCTTTGCCATGTGACAATCTGCACTGGTCATCAATTTATTGCTTTTCAACTCTGAATTCTCCCTCAGGACCTGCTCTGCAATAATGGACGAGACATTGTAATTATTTCTACTTTACAGTGAGCACAACACTCTGTCATCAAAGGTCACTAAAGGACAATGAAGGAAGAAAAAACTCCTAAGTTTGAGTGTTCTAAATTTTTACTTTTTCTTGCCTCTTACTTCATAGTCTGTTTATGGTCACAAGTGGGGACATCCAGGGAATTTCTGCCCGAGTCACATGCCCAGAGTAGCATCCCTCAGTGATCTTACAGCCCTGGCCTGACCTTGGTGACTTGTCAGGGCCCTCTTGATGCATAGAGTGTATGCTCCAGGACTGACAGCAAGGGCAACACTCCACCTCCCTCTGTGTGCCTACTGATAAGTCTTAGCTTGTCTGCATGGTGGAGGGTTATCTTCCATATAACCCTGCATATTCTTGATATAGACACTGTATCTTCTGATGCAGTCACTGCATGCTCCTAGCCTCATGCCCACAGGAACGCACTGCGCAAACTCCTACTAGCCTAGGCTTAAGTGCACCCTGGAGGGTTGTTTCCACCCACTCTCGTGACATGGAAACCATGTGCTTCAGGCTTCATGAACAAGAGAGGTGCCATGACACCCTCTATGTGCCTGTTTACCAGCCTCAATTCTCCTTTGCCCTGATGGTCATTCTTCATGGACCTTCTACATGGACTCTGTGTGCTCCCTGTTTCCCAACTACAGTGGCATCCCAAATCCCACTGCATGCCTACCCACCAGGCTTGACTCACCTGAACATTTGAAGGTTATGACCTGATTGCCAGAAAACTGGACTAGCTCTGGCAGAAGCAATCACCTTCTCTAATGAGATTTGTCCCCTAGCTTTAGAAAGGGCACCCTTCCTCTGTAATTTTGTTCTTCCTTAAGGACTCTCTCAAAACCCTAGTCTATTCATTAGTTATTTTTCCTTTTTATAGATTGCTCTGCTAATATAGTTTCATAATTACTTACATTAAACTTCTATTTAAACAACTATGTCATTTTTATCTCCTGATTGGTCCCAGACTGACACGCTTATCTTGCCTAATAGGATGTTAGCAGGTTTCTTACCAGCAAAGGTTTGAAAGAGTGTTGCTTGTTTCTACTTTGTCTTATTTCTCTGTAGCTATCATTAGAATATTCCATGAAAACTATCCAGATCAAGGAATAGAAAAGAATTGTAAGCATGAAAATCACAGAAGGAGAGAAGAGTTTTCACATAACTTGTAAGGGAGCTGAGCCAAGATCAGCAGAATTGGCCTAGGTGACCCACAGCTGACTGCAGAGGCATCAGTGAGCCTGGCTTTGACCATAAATTTTGTCCAGTCTATATGCTTGTTAGAAATATATCCTAACTGTCTGGAGCCACTAGTTGTGGTGTAATTCTTTATACAAGAATAGAGAGGCAAAAGATAGCTGACCCAAAGGCCAATAGATATGGAAATCCTAACTCCACAATCTTAAATCTGTATGACACCAATAATCCAGTTTTAAAATGAATAAAGCAATAGCAAACAAAATTAAAGGAGAAATGTTAAAATCCCCAACTTTACATCATTTAATGTAATAGGAAAAATCCAGAAACTATCAAAAAAGGACAAACTCAGTATAAATTGAAAGAAGAAAAAAAGTGAGCAAGCATTTAACTGAAGATTCTCAAAACATACGCAAAGTTGCTCGGCACTATTGTCATCAGTGAAATGCAAACTAAAAGCACAATGCAATATTACTGCAGGTACACCATAATGGCTAAAGAAAAAGGAAGAAAGAAATAACACTCTTCCAGTTATCTACTGCAGCAGAATGAAATACCTCAAAACTTAGTGGAGTAAAACACATCAATTTCCCTCTCATGTTTCAAGAATTCCAGCAGCCTTACATGGGGGAATTTTGTGTTCTACATGGAACTGAAGGGGTCTAGTGGCTGGGCTGGTGGGAAATATTTAACACAATTTCACTCTTGTGACTGGCATAGAAGGTTTTCTGGAAGACTGGGATTAACTGATACTGTCAACTAGCCCTCCCTAGCTTCATGGTCTGAGGGTGGTCAGACTATTTACATGATGGCCCAGAGTTCCAAGTGAGGGGTCTTCAAGATGTCCCAAGAGAAGCTGAGAAGCTTCCTATTATTATGAGTAAAATTCCAGAACTTCTGTTGCAGTCTATTGGCCAAGGAATTCATCTAGGTCAGCCCTGATTCAAGAGGAAGAGAATTAGACTCCACCTCTCAACAGGAAAATGAGGCAAGAATTGCTAGCCATTAACAACCTACACAATTACAAGTATTTGTATGGAGGGTAAATACCTGGTTGATGGGAGTGTAAAACGGTATATCCAGTTCTGAAAACTATTTGGCATTATCCTCTAATCATATGCATGTCTGAACATACAGTAATTATACTCCTAGATAATATCATAAATGTAAATACATATTCTCCAAAAGACATGAACTGAAATGATACTTGTAGTGCTGTTGTGCCCCAAATGGGAGAACACAGGAATATCCTTTAATAGTAAAATGACTAAAAGGTGTGTGACAGATTACAACCTCCCATCCAGCACTCTTCTTAAAATAAGATTTTGACAGTTTTATTCCAAAGGGGTGGGATGTACACTACTTCTCTCCTCTTGAATCTGGGGGGATTGATGGTTATTGTTAGAGTGACACTATGTGACTTTTGAAGCTAAGTCATGAAATAAGCCTGAGGTCCTGCCTGATTCTCTTGGGATGCTCACTCTTAGAACCAAGCACTGTGCCATAGGGAGCCCAAGTATTCCACTGAGAGACCAGCCTGGAGAGAAATGCACCTTGCATGAGCCCAGAGCTGTCAGCTTGTGCCAACAGGCCTGAGACATCAGTGTTGGGACCAGAAAGCAGGTAAAGCCCTAGAGCCTTCCTGAGAAAAGTGTTAGTGAGATCCTGAAAGGCCTCAGGGAGGCTGTTAATGAAGATGTAAAGGAAGGACATGTTACTGGAAGTTGGAGGAAAGAGGCCCCATGTTATGCACGAGTGGCACTGTTGGTAACACTGCCCCCTGCAGGACTGGGGAGGGTGGGAAAAGTACCCAGTGAGCCAGATGACCTGGCTGAGGAGATTTTCAGATAGAATATTTGAAGGGCCACCTGTTATCTTCTCACTGTTAGGATTAAAAGTGAGAAGAGAGGCATGACTTCAGAAATGTTTAAACAGTAAAAGCCAGGACATACTGAGTTGTAAAAGAAAACTTTTTCTCATCTCTAATCTCTCCTCGTGGCAAAATATTCTCAAATTATGAATCTTAAAGACATTATTCCAGGGACCTTCAAGATGGAAGAGGAGTAAGATGAGGAGATCACCTTCCTCCTAAGAAATACAAAAAAACCCCACATCTACACGTGGAACAACTCCTACAGAACACCTACTGAACGCTGGCAGAAGACCTCAGACCTCCCAAAAGGCAAGAAACTCCCCACGTACCTGGGTAGGGCAAAAGAAAAAAGGAAAAACAGAGACAAAAGGATAGGGACGGGACCTGCACCTCTGGGAGGGAGCTGTGAAGGAGGAAAGGTTTCCACACACTAGGAGCCCCTTCATTGATGGGGGTGGGCGGGGGGAAGCTTCGGAGCCACGGAGGAGAGCACAGCAACAGGGGTGCGGAGGGCAAAGCAGAGAGATTCCCACAGAGAGAACCGTTGCCGACCAGCACTCACCAGCCTGAGAGGCTTGTCTGCTCATCAGGGCAGGCAGGGGCTGGGAGCTGAGGCTCGGGCTTCGGTCGGAGCACAGGGAGAGGACTGGGGTTGGCTACGTGAACACAGCCTGAAGGGACTAGTGCGCCACGGCTGGCCGGGAGGGAGTCTGGGGAAAAGTCTGGAGCTGCCGAAGAGGCAAGAGACCATTGTTTCGGGGATGCGTGAGGAGAGGGGACTCAGAGCACTGCCTAAACGAGCTCCAGAGATGGGCGCAAGCCGCATCTAACAGCTTGGACCCCAGAGATGGGCATGAAACACTAACGCTGCTGCTGCAGCCACCAAGAAGCCTGTGTGCAAGCGTAGGTCACTATCCACAGTGCCCTCCCCCCACCAGGAGCCTGTGCAGCCGGCCACTGCCAGGGTCCCGTGATCCAGCGACAACTTACCCGGGAGAACACACAGCACACCTCAGGCTGTTGCAAAGTCATACCAGCCTCTGCGTTGCAGGCTCACCCTGCATCACAATTATAAATACTGTACCCCTCCCTCGCCCAGGCCTGAATGAGCCAAAGCCCCCAATCAACCGCTGCTTTAACCCCGTGCTGTCTGGGTGGGGAACAGATGCCTGAGGGTGACCTACAAGCAGAGGCGGGGCCAAAAGCAAAGCTAAACCCCAGGAGCTGTGCAAACAAAGAAGAGAAAGGGAAATCTCTCCCAAAAGCCTCAGGAGCAGCGGATTAAATCTCCACAATCAACTTGATGTACCTGCATCTGTGGAATACCTGAATAGACAACAAATGTTCCCAAAATTGAGGCAGTGGACTTTGGGAGCAACTGTAGACTTGGGGTTTGCTCTCTACGACTGGTTTGTTTCTGAGTTTTATGTTTATCTTAGTATAGTTTTTAGAGCTTGTTATCATTGGAGAATTTATTGGTTTTGTTGCTCTTTTTATTGTTTTATTATTTTAATAATTATTTTTATTTTTATTTTTATTTATTTTCTTTCTTTTTTTCTCCCTTTTCTTCTGAGCTGTGTGGCTGACAGGGTCTTGGTGCTCCAGCCTGAGCCTCTGAGGTGGGAGAGGTGAATTCAGGACATTGGACCATCAGAGACCTCCCTGCCCCACATAATATCAATCAGCAAGAGCTCTCCCAGAGATCTCCATCTGAACACAAAAAACCAGTTCCACCCAACGGCCAGCAGACTCTAGTGCTGCATGCCCCATGCCAAACAACTAGCAAGACAGGAACACAACCCCACCCATTAGCAGAGAGGCTGACTAAAATAATACTAAGTTCACAGACACCAAAAAACACACCACTGGATGTGGCCCTGCCCACAAAAAAGACAAGATCCAGCCCCACCCACCAGAACACAGGCACCAGTCCCCTCCACCAGGAAGACTACACAAGCCACTGAACCAATCTCACCAACTGGGGGCAGACACCAAAAACAACAGGAACTACAAACCTGCAGCCTGAGAAAAGGAGACCACAAACACAGTAAGTTAAGCAAAATGAGAAGACACAGAAACACACAGCAGACGAAGAAGCAAGGTAAAAACACACCAGACCAAACAAATGAAGAGGAAATAGGCAGCCTACCTGAAAAAGAATTCAGAGTAATGATAAAGATGATCCAAAATCTTGGAAATAGAATGGAGAAAATACAAGAAATGTTTAACAAGGACCTAGAAGAACTAAAGAGCAAACAATGATGAACAACACAATAAATGAAATTAAAAATTCTCTAGAAGGAATCAATAGCAGAATAACTGATGCAGAAGAAGGGATAAATGACCCGGAAGATAAAATAGTGGAAACAGCTACTGCAGAGCAGAAGAAATAAAAAAGAATGAAAAGAATTGAGGACAGTCTCAGAGACCTCTGGGACAACATTAAATACATGAACATTCGAATTATAGGGGTCCCAGAAGAAGAAGAGAAAAAGAAAGGGTCTGAGAAAGTATTTGAAGACATTAGAGTTGAAAACTTCGTAACATGGGAAAGGAAATAATTCTAGGAAGAAGAGTCACATACAGGGGGAAATCCAAGGAGGAATATGCCAAGACACAATCAAACTATCAAAAATTAAATACAAAGAAAAGTATTAAAAGCAGCAAGGGAAAAGCAACAAATAACATACAAGGGAATCCCCACAAGGTTAACAGCTGATCTTTCAGCAGAAACTCTGCAAGCCAGAATGGTGTGGCAGGACATATTTAAAGTGATGAAAGGGAAACACCTACAACCAAGAGTATTCTACTCAGCAAGGATCTCATTCAGATTTGATAGAGAAATTAAAACCTTTACAGACAAGCAAAAGTTAAGAGAATTCAGCACCACCAAACCAGCTTTACAACAACCTCTCTAGGCAGGAAACAAAAGAAAAGGAAAAAACCTACAATAAAAAACCCAAAACAATTAAGAAAATCGTAATAGGAACATACATATCCATAATTACCTTAAATATAAATGGATTAAATGCTCCAACCAAAAGACATGCACTGGCTGAATGGATACAAAAAAAAGATCTGTATATATGCTGTCTATAAGAGACCCACTTCAGACCTAGGTACATATACAGCCTGAAAGTGAGGGAATGGAAAAAGATATTCCATGCAAATGGAAATCAAAAGAAAGCTGGAATAACAATTCTCATATCAGACAAAATAGACGTTAAAATAAATACTATTACAAGAGACAAAGAAGGACACTACATAATGATCAAGGGATCAATCCAAGAAGAAGATATAACAATTGTAAATATTTATGCACCTAACATAGAAGCACCTCAATACATGAGGCAAATGCTAACAACCATAAAAGGAGAAATTGACAATAACACAACAACAGTAGGGGACTTTAACACCCCACTTTCACCAATGGACAGATCATCAAAAATGAAAATAAATAAGGAAACACAAGCTTTAAATGACACATTAAACATGATGGACTTAATTGATATTTATAGGACATGCCATCCAAAAACAACAGAATACACATTCTTCTCAAGTGCTCATGGAACATTCTCCAGGATACATCATACCTTGGATCACAAATCAAGTGTTGGTAATTTTAAGAAAACTGAAATCGTATCAAGTATCTTTTCCAACCACATATACTCTGAGACTACATATGATTTTCAGGGAAAAAAACTGTAAAAAATACAAACACATGGAGGCAAAACAATACACTACTAAATAACCAAGAGATCACTGAAGAAATCAAAGAGGAAATCAAAGAATACCTAGAAATAAATGACAATGAAAACACGACGACCCAAAACCTATGGGATGCAGCAAAAGTGGTTCTAAGAGGGAAGTTTATAGCAATACAATCCTACCTCAAGAAACAAGAAAAATCTGAAATAAACAACCTAGCCTTACACCTAAAGCAATTAGAGAAAGAATAACAAAAAAAACCCCAAAGTTAGCAGAAGGAAATAAATCATAAAGATCAGATCAGAAACAAACAAAAAAGAAATGAGGGAAACAATTGCAATGATCAATAAAACTAAAAGCTGGTTCTTTGAGAAGATAAATAAAATTCATAAATCTTTAGCCAGACCCATCAAGAAAAAAAGGGAGAAGACTCAAATCAACAGAATTAGAAATGAAAAAGGAGAAGTAACAACTGACACTGCAGAAATGCAAAGGATCATGAGAGATTACTACAAGCAACTATATGCCAATAAAATGGACAACATGGAAGAAACAGAAAGTGTCCTTTGATAGATGAATGGATAAAGAAGATGTGGCACATATATACAATGGAATATTACTCAACCATAAAAGGAAATGAAATTGGGTTAGTTGCAGTGAGGTGGATGGACCTAGAGTCTGTCATACAGAGTGAAGTAAGTCTGAAAGAGAAAAACAAATACCGTATGCTAACACATTTATGTGGAATCTAAAAAAGAAAAAGTGGTCCTCACGAACCTAGAGACAGGACAGGAATAAAGACGCAGACATACAGAATGGACTTGAGGACACGGGGAGGGGGATGGGTAAGCTGGGACCAAGTGAGAGTGGCATGGACATATATACACTACCAAACGAAAAATAGATAGCTAGTGGGAAGCAGCTGCATCACACAGGGAGATCAGCTCGGTGGTCTGTGACCACCTAGAGGGGTGGGATAGGGAGGGTGGGAGGGAGACGTTAAGAGGGAGGTGATCTGGGGATATATGTACATGTATAGCTGATTCACTTTATTATACAGCAGAAAATAACACAACATTGTAAAACAATTATACTCCAATAAAGATGTTGAAAAAAAATAAGACATTATTCCACAGTTGCCTTACAGAGAGAGCAAGGCAGAGAAAAGCTTATGGCTGTGGGTTCTGTCTGATATATCACACACATACACACATGTATATCATGTATGACTGTTTTAAGCCACTATGTCTTCTACAGTAGTTACAGCACAGCAAGTATCACAGGAGCACTGTAGTATATTTATGTAGCAGAATGCTACTATAGGCAATGAAAAATGACAAACCCTACAGATACAAACAAAAGCATATGGATGATTTCACAGTACGGTTAGGACCAAAAAGTGTATATAAGGCATGAATCAATGTTTAAGGTTTACAAGTGAGCAAAATCATTTCATTTTTAGAATTCATGATAGTGCCTTGTCTTGGAAGTAGTAAAGATTAGTAGGGGTACAAAATGAATTTTTCCTATCTTAGGTATTCTGTTTCTTGATCTGAGTGCTATATCTGTGGGTGGGCTCGTTTTATAAGATTTTATAAAGCTTTATATTTATGATTTGTGCCTTTGCTGTATGTTTAACTGTTATACTTTTGTCCGTCAGGATTCAGTCTTGGAAACAGAGGGAGATCAATGCAGTTAAAAGTGTTCTGGGTTCCAGCCTTGTTTGGAAGAACATAAATGTACTGAGTTATGTTACACTCTAACAATGTAACAACAATGTCTGGGATGCATACTCTAATCTGGAAGGTAACCACAAAAAGAGGAGGTAACCCGCTAGCAGAAGAATGTATCATTAACAAGCTAATTGTAGAGAAAAATCAAATAAATACGGTAAACACAATATTGGCCCAAAGGATGGCAAGAGAGAATAGGGAACAGATAACAGCTCTGACATCAGAACAAGGGCAAGTCAGAAGACAGAGTAGAAGTAAATATGCCAGTAACTCCTCGAGTCTAAGTGACCTAAATCAGGTCAAAGAAAACTACAGCATTTCAAAAGGCAAATTAGTTTCCCTGATAACCCTGATCCAGGTTTGTGACACCTTTGTCCTTCTGAAACTGGGGTGCACATGGATGTGTGGACAACCACAGGACCGTTTCAACAGAGAAGAGGTCCATCAGCCCTCCTCCTCTCCTGGGTTCAAACAGATTACTCCCGGAATTCTTCCTGTGCCTTTAAGCTAGTTACTTTGATTACTTTACACTTCTGTTCTCCTCATCTGCTGAAGACACAATAATAGTATCTACAGTATAGGTTTTGAGAGGATTAACTGAAGACAGTTCTTAGCAAACTAAGGTAGCTAATAACAATAGGCAGAGCATAATTTTAATTCTGTTATTTCTACACATAAAGGAACTCAAGGCTCACCAGAAATAATGGTAACTTCAAATCCTGAGTTCATTATTTTTGTTTATCTCTAATTGTCTAGATATTCTTGTCAAGGAATTTTTCTTTTCCTTTTTAAATGTACAGTTCATGTTGCTATTTCTCTTAAGTTCTTTTGTGCTTGTACTGGAATAATATTGTTATCATGAATAATATACTTGGGTCATATTTTCATTCCCTCAGTACTTTTAAAACACGGTTTCATTGTCTTCTGACTTTGACTCTTACTATGGAGAAGTTGAAGACCAGGCTCACTTTTCCTGCTGTGAGGTGATATTTTTTTGGTGTGATGGTCTAAAGAATTTTATCTTTATCCTTGAAGTTCAATAGTTTCACTTCAGGCTATCTGCAGTCTTTGTTAGAATACCCTGGCTTTTGTTAAATGCCCTTTAGTAGAGTCCATTTCCATTAATTTCCCGGTGTATCCTCTTCCCACAGAAGGACACCATTGGGCTTCAGATAATTTCCCCAACCCAATATGTGGCTCTGGAGTCTATTCGTTGGAAAGAATCCGCCCTGTTCGATTTACGATGTACCTTTTTCTAGCTGTCAGTTTCTCCTCTTCCTCAGTCAGAGTCGGGAAAAGAAAGTGTGCCCACTCACTTCATTCCTCTACACACCTGAAGATGCTAATGGAAATTCCCCAGGACTGTATCATTTTACCAGGATAGCTTCTAGAGAAAGAAGGCAGGTTAAGGAACTGGGATTCCTTTTTGCTTTTCCTGCAAGATTCAAATTAAGAGGACCTTGTTTTATCCCCTGGCTTGAAGTTTTGAACACAATTTCATTAAATTATATCTCTTTCCTTATTTTATGTTATGGAAATTTTGGTGAGTTTTTGTTGTTGTTGTTTATTAGCTTTTACTTTTTTTTTTTTTTTCCATTTCGCCAGGATCTGGGAAAGGAAATTCCATGAAGTTTAAGTTCACTGCCATACTTGTGCTCTTATGTACAACTGACAAAGAAGGCAATTAAAGACAAATATATTTGAAGGAGAAAACAGACTTGGAGAGCCCTACATGAACCTAAGAACTTTCAAGTCAATAAAGGAACTTGAAAAAAATAATGATTCTTTCTTAATCAGAACTGAAAAATGTGAGGAAATTTTTTTGAATATATGAAAAGAAGAAGAATCGAGAATCATGTGTATTTTGTAGAAGCATAAGTAATTGTCATGCTGTTAATCTTATAACCTCCAATAACTGTATATAAGCTATTTTCTAATGTACACTGTTCATGGAGTACATGAATGTAATGTTTTTTCCAAAGTGACATAAATAACCTAGATGAAATTTATAAGCATTTTGTAGCACCACTAGAAAAGAGAGTTGAAATATTAAACTACCACAAACACTCCAGAGTACATTTGCACATTTGAAAACACTGATTATAAGTGTTAAGAAAAAATAAAAATAGAAGTTATGAACTGTTAAAATCTTAGTTACATGTTGACCCTTGTACCCTATGGCTGCTGAATATATACATTTATTCTTTCAGCATCATGGTTAGTGTTCCTAATTCTAGAAAATGTTATAAAACATGATATCCATTAAATGACTTGAGCTGTTTATATTATAAACTGGTACCTGGCTCTTGAAAAGAAATAGACATATAATTTGAAGGAATCTTAGAATTTTAGACCTAAATAGGACCATAAAGATCAGATATTACAAACTCCTTCATCTTATAGATAAGAGTCTCATAGATGTGAAGTCTTTCAAGCTTCCTGCTCATGTAACAACTAGTAACAGAGAAAGATGTAACTCTTTCCATATGGAAGGGAATAAGTATATTCTCATTTTTAAATAAATCATGACTTCTATTTTCTTTTCATTCTTAGAATAAGAGATCACTGCACAATTGTAATTGCTTCCAAAATTTACATTTCTACATAATAAAAAATTAAACCATTTCTGTAAAAATTAATAAGTATTTTCAATATTTGCTGAGTCCTTGGTCTCCAGCTTTTTTTTAAAGCTTTGTGGTCATACAAGGTAGTTATACTTGAGCCCCAGCCAAGAATTAACACACATGTAGAGCTGGAATAAGAATCTGAGATGTGAGTTGAAAATTTTCTTCTCATAGAATCCTGATCTTGCTTCCAATGGTGTGTCCATCAACTCTCTGTAGAGCAGGACTAATGATATGAAATTGAGAAATAAAATTTCATAGTAGAGTATTCCTCCCAGAAATAACCCATTTTAGTAATTTAGAATGAGAGAGTGCAAGAGTGATATTCTGGCCAGTTACATCTCTTTGTTTACAAAGAGGAGAAAAGTCCCAGATTTATAAGAAAATGTACAGCATTTGGAAGGCAGGAAATTCTGTTTTATGTCAAGACAAGTATAAGCAGACATCACCTAAGACCTATCTGAATCTTGAATATAAACAGTCTAAAAATAGAAACATCCTCTCATTAGAAAAGAGTTCCTATAATGACTGCACAGGTACTCTTTAATAAAAGTACAAAAGCAGAAGTTCAAAGACACCCCAAAACTGTTTAACAGTAGTTAAACAATTTTCCTAATAATAATAACTACCCTAAGAAGCAGATAAAGTACAGCCCTCTTTCCCTAGGCTTTGAAGTCCAGGAAATCAGTGAGAACCAAAAAAAAAGAGGTCCAAAATAAAGTGTGTCATGTTGTGTTTCCTTGGTTTTAAAAGTGTATCAGTGGATCTGTTACAGATAATTGGCATCAACAAATAAATACATCTATTTTCTATAGATCATTATGGAAATTATCTCTAGTTTCTCTGGATAGCTTTACAAGCAATTCCTAGTCTTCTACTGATGCTGTGTACATAACATTTAAACGATGTAACCAGCCTAATATTGCCCATGTTCACAAATTCAAGGGTCTATACCATCATTGGATGGTATATCTTCCAGTTATTATTAGGCCATCTTGGAATTATAAATTTGTTAAGAGTTTATTGTACTGATTATGTTCTTTCCTACTTGTGGCTCACCAACTAACTGTAAGAACAAACTCAGGTTCAAATTGAAAAACTCAGGATATAAAAAGTACACACTAGGGCTTCCCTGGTGGCGCAGTGGTTGAGAGTCCGCCTGCCGATGCAGGGGACACGGGTTCATGCCCCGGTCCGGGAAGATCCCGCGTGCCGCGGAGCAGCTGGGCCCGTGAGCCATGGCCACTGAGCCTGCGCGTCCGGAGCCTGTGCTCCGCAACGGGAGAGGCCACAACAGTGAGAGGCCCGTGTAACACACACACACACACACACACACAAAGTACACACTAATTATAGACTCCTATCTTCCTTTTAATAATTCATGCTTAGCTGATATACACAGGTACCCTTTCCTTCCCCTGCAATCCTCTGCCAGTTACCACTTCCAGTGTAAACACAAAATATTTTTCAACTCAGACACTGAAATGGCTTAATCTACTTCTTTGATTCTGAATCTATAGTACAGTGATCCTTTCTATGTGTAATACTGATGTCTTCCCCTTACTCGTCCTATTTTAATGTTGTTTCTACTCCTTTTCTGCACAAAGCTAATTTTATGTATCTGTGTAAGGATCACAGTGTTTTCTCTTTCCTTCCATTAATTTAATACATTGCTTATGATTTCATGCAACACTGAACAAAGTTCCTAGGAGGGTCTAACTATCTAGACTGTCAAGGACATGTGATATAACCACCATCCATGCTTCACCCCAGATACAAGATTGGCAGAGCAATCCTACATATGCTGAGATAAAAACTGACTTTTCTGATCTGCAAAGCAACTCTGGGAAGAAGAGGGAATCAACGTTGCATCCTCATTTTCCAACAGGATGAAATCTAGTTTTGTTCCATCAAATAACTCGAGACAAATATACAGGTCAAATGCAATCAATAAAGTGTTAGGAAGAAACTTTAGCAAAGTTTTTAAGAAATGTTTTATTTCTGAACCACATTTGAGTATTTCTGCTGGTGAAGTCCCACTCTCCTACCCCAGCCCTGATCTCTGATCTCTGCTTTATCTTCTGTAACCCAGGAGGCTAACTCCTCGATTCTGTGCAACTCACTATTTCTGCCTGCTGGCCTTGAGATTAGAGGAAAGAAAGATGGATATGCATCTTCTCTTCGGACACGTGCCCCTCTCTCATAGCACTTGTGACCTCCCCTAGATGCAGGGAGACCTCCTGCACCAGCTCAGCGAGGTGTCTGGGCCTCCTGAGCTCCAGCTCTGAGTTCTAGTAACACTGTTTCACCTCCTTGGGCCTTTAGGCCTAGGGGTGATAACGTCTTTCCAGCGGTGATGCTCAGCCCTGGGTGCCTGTATTGAGGCCTTGTGTGTCACTCCATCCCCACCCAAGCCATTGTAAACAATCCTCTCATTCTCCTCATTAGTACTTTTTTGGTGAATTTGGTTTCCTGCCTGAACCCTGACAAGTACATCATTATAATGCCAAATGTTAATAATTAACAACAACTCATGGTGTTGCTTGCTACCTTATATATAATTTATATAATTATTTATATTTATAACATAAATAATGTATTTCAGAAAAGCCTGTGTTGTAGGTAAAGAACTTTAGCATCTAGCTCTTAATTAACCTCTACTGGTTATAACTAAACAGAAAAGAGAAAGAAAGGAATAATTATTAAGAGACTTCCTGGACATTTGATTTGCACATGTATAGCTCTGCTCAAAGATAGAAACTGACAATGTCTTGCACGGATTAAAGCCATTCTATCAAAAGCAACCGTAAAGGCAGAATATCAGCCGACCACATGGGCACTCTCACCAGTAGAGACTTTGCAGTGTAATGAGGTTCTATGGCTTATAAACTTTTAAGACTATTTTGAAAAGAGAAGTTTAATTGAGAAGCAAAATTGAGCAGAAGGTGCAGAGATTTTCCATATGCCCCCATCCACCACACGCACAGCCTCCTCTGCCATGAAAATCCCATCTCAGAAAGGTACATTTATTACAACTGACGAGCCTACATTGACTTATCACCCAAAGTCTATAGCGTACTTTACAGCTCACTCCTGTTGTATGTTCTAGGGGTCTGAACAAATGTATTTTGACATGTATCCATCATGATGGTGTCATACAGGCTATTTTCACTGCCCTAAAAATCCTCTATACTCTCCCTATGCATTCCCCTCCCCCAGCCTCTGGCAACCACTGGTCTTTTCACTCTCTCCATAATGTTCCCTTTTCCAGAATGTCATATAATTGGAATCATACAATATATAGCCTTTTCAGATTGTTTTTTTTTCACTTAGTAGTGTGTATTTTCTCCATGTCTTTTCACAACTTAGTAGCTTATTTCTTTTTAGTACTTATCTACTTGTAACATCCATCAGGAAAATGCCAGCAGTGTGGCCCTAAAGAACACTTGCCAGTCTTGACATGAGAGATGCTTCAGCATTGCCAGATATCAACCTGGCTTGACTTTGACTCATGATGATGAGCTGGGACTGAAGACTGATTAGAACCAGGGATTTGGAGTCCACATGCCATGAAATCATGCCATATCAAGCTGTGTGACCTTGAGCAAATCATAACGTCTCTTGACTCAGTTTATCCGTTAACTATGCAATTAAAACCACACTTCAGAGCATGGTTGTATCAAATAAACTACTCAAGAGCACATAGAATAGAGTTTGGAAAGGCTTCGGCACCAGTAAACATTAACTGTATCATAAATGGGGAAAAAGAAAGGTATCTAACATTCCTCAACTTCAATAATATAGACATCCGGGAAGAGAAAGTGTAATGATTTTTCCGATTATTATCCTATGACTTCCCGAATTCTTGCTTTTGTTTGAATAATGTTCTTACAATCCTGCTGTTGTGAAGAAAGGTCAGGCTGTAGGACCGGAGCCACAAAAGTGGCTGAGGACCGAGGTGCTGGGCCTCAGTTCCTTATAGAAATGTGTCTGCCCTATCCCGCATTTCTGTATTGGAGGCATAAAATAAAAAGCTATAAACCATTGGTACACTGAATACAGAATGCAAGAGGAAGAATCTCACACAGATGGTGCTGGATGAGCAGAACCGATACTTTAGTTAATTCTTCAAATAGGAACGAGCAAGACTAACTGACATGGTAACTTGAAGATATAGGGAGTTGCTGACTACCGAAAAAAAAGGCTTTACCATGTTGTGAGAGTCCATTGATGTGCTTGGCTTTCTGATACAGTTGCAGAAAATTTGAAGTTGAGATGACAAGAAAAGACAGCAAGGATGCCTCCAAATGTTTACCTTGACTACAGTGTTTTAGTGAATTACAAACTACATGTTGGTCTATTTGAATTTCAGATGAAAAGCTCCAAAATAAGAGTAAAAATGCAAAATAAAGTTTTAATATGATCTTCAGTTTTATTTTTTTAATGTGTAAATAAGGTCATAGTAAGGTTAAATCAGGAGAAATATTGTAAGGAATTTAAATGAAATGACAAAACTCCAAAGAAATTTGTCTTAACATTTAAAAAAGGAATAATGTTAATAAAAATGAAGTACAAAAATTGATTCAAAATACAATTTACAATAATATCTGGAAAACAAAAGGAAATCAATTATGAAATGTTCAAAATATAAGAAAGCATCCAAATCAGTAACAAAAGACCAATGAGATTTTTAATGAACTGTAATTTTAAAAACTTACAAATCAACTACTAAAAAAGAAAACACATTTGTTTAAACGTCATTTAGGTGCTCTTTTTGTCTTGAATGGCTGCTGGGTGCTATTCAGAAATACTTGCTCTCTCTCTAAGCTGTTCCTCTCATGGGAAAATGTTTAATTTATTTTCAAATCAACTCCCTTCAGGATGGTTGCTTATCTTCTATTTCCTTTCCTCAAAAGATAACTCAGCTTGGGTGGCTATTTTTGCTAAATTACACATCTCCTTAGGCATTGCTTGTTTATTTCTAAATGGTCTTTCTCTAGGGTGATATATGCAACATTTGCTTTGTCTATAATAAAGAATGACTATTTTTTTAATGAATAATGCATGTTAGCATGAAAAAGCTATATACACAAAATAATTAATTCTGAAATTTGTACATATGAAAATATTTTATTTTTGTGATTTAAATTGAATCTATAGCATTCACTTCTTAAACTCTGTGAACCCTTACACCACTAAAATAAACCAAAAAAGGAACGCATCCCCTACTTTCAAGCTTTTCAAAACTGTTTTCATACTAGAGGAAACAGTACTTTACAGAGATAATAGTTCTTCTACAGAGGCCATTTCAAATGCTGGTAGGATGATACCCAACACAATTTTATAATGTTTGAGTATATAGGTAAATGACGATTAAAAATATTATGTTGTTCAAAACATCACCCCTAAAAAAATCTCCAACTAATTCCTACAGACTATTTTATCTCATATAGAATTTATCCTAATTTATCTGCCAAGAAAATCAGGTAAAGTAAGTCAAGGTATGAGCAACAATTTTAAAAGACGTTAACATATATTCTGTGGAAGAACAGGTGATTCAGGCTACATTTTCTGCACTCATTGCATAATCTAACATTAGTTTTCTTTCCAAATGAAATAGAGTTTAATGATCTGGACTGCCACCCACCAGACTGCATTCTAAGGTGACTTCTGTGTATCTGGCTGATCAATTTTAAAAGACTGGGCACCTGTTCAACTACCCTTGCTTCCCTTTTAAACTGTGATTCCTACTGACATTTTCCTGGGTTCTTCTACTCTGGCCAACCAATTTGAAGTTAACACTTCAGGTTATTCTGAGCCAAAAGTTTATATCAAATTAAAGTCTAGTATTATCACTCTATTTACATTTATGAGTCAAGTCTCATCCAATAGCCAGTTTTCTACCAGCTCTCCCTGATTTAACTCTTGTAACTACTTCCCAGAATGTTATATTATTCTTTTCTACAGAAGAGATCTATAAAACTAGTAATCTTCAAATAAATATCTCAAAAATGAATATTATGAGTTGAAGAAAATATTTATTGAGTACATACATAATATTTATAAATTTTCCTAAATATTATTTCATTCAATATTGAAAATAACTTTTTAAACTAATGAGTAAATGGAAATTCCAAGAGATTATATAATGTTCTTTATATAGATAACTAAGCATCAGCTTAAGCTTAAAATCCATCTACATGGAAATCTAATATTTTCAGGGCTGTATATGCTGCTGCATATCAAAAACATACATTCCTACTCATCATTTTCAATGACCAGGTTTACTGTTGTATCTTTGAGTATCACAAAGCTATGATAGAAAGCAAACTGTTTTTTGTTGTTGTGGTGGTGGTGGTGGAGGGGAGAGAATCCTGCTAATATCACTGTGAGATACTCATAAGCTTGACAAATCTTTTTTAACCACGATATACAAGTTCATTGAAAAGCCTCAATTGAATATGTGTGGTGATACTGTTGTTAAAATACTAACAAGTCAGGGGACTTCCAGATTCCAACATGGCAAGTAAGGAGCTCTGAAGTCATCACTGTTCTAATGACAAGGAAAAAGATGAAGAAATTTTAAAACTTAAAATTATTCTTAGACCCATTAGAGAATTGAGATTTCAGGGGGAAAAGAAAACTGCCCTCTATATTGGAGAGAGAGACAGGCAAATACAGACAAACACAACTCAGCTTGAGCTGAAGTCTCCATGGGAAACAGAACCAGTTGGATAATTTACACAGTAGTTAACAATTTGCTGTAATCTCATGTAGACTAATGTAAAGGTTCCAAACTCCAGTCTTAGGGTGGTCCCTACACTATTTTGAGTTTTATCTCCAGGAGCTCAACCTGGTTATCACAATATTGGAGAAAAATTCTGTCTGGCCTCCAGCAGGGGAAGGATAAAAGCATCCATTTTGAAATATGCCAAAGCACTGTCTTTGCAACCAGGCCCGCCTTCAAAAGAAACTATTTCACCAGAATGAAAACTACTGGATTTTTTCAGGCTGAAACAGACCGGGGGAAAGTCCACTCTAACCATGCTGTTCTACGGGGCAGGGGTGGGGTAGTGTTGCTGAAAAACTCTTGTGAAGTTCACAGCCCAGAGGCACAGCCTCACTTAAAGACTGACATTAATCATAGGGCTTTAGAACGTTTCCCCGTATCCACACAACTTGCCACTATGTTATTAAAAAAAAACATTTACAGCAACTCCTTTTACCCATTACATCATATCTGGCACTCAAGAAAAAATTACAAGGTATACTATTAGGAAAAAAAAATACGGTTTTAAGAGACAAAGCAAACATCAAAATCAGCCTCAGTTATGGCAATGTTGTTGGAATTGTCATACTGGGACTTTAAATCAACTATGATTAATACCCTAAGGGAGCTAATGGATATAGTAAATAGCATATGACAACAGATAAGCAATCTAAGAACGAAGAAGAAATTCTGAGAATTCAAAAACAAAAATACTAGAAATCAAGAATACTATACCAGAAACAAAGTATGCCTTTGAAGATGCCTTAGTAGACTGGAGAAGATTGAGGAAAGTACACTGGAGCTTGAGGATATCTCTGTAAAACTTCCAAAACAAAAAGCAAAACCTGAAAAAAACAGAACAGAATATCCAAGAATTGTGGGACAACTACAAAAGGTCTAGCATATGCATGATGGAAATACCAGAAGGAGAAATAAAGCAATAGAAAAATTATGTGAAGGAATGACTGTGGATTTCCCTAAATTAATGGAAGACACCACATCACAGATCCAGGAAAGCTAGAAAAAAAAACAAGCAGGATAAATGCCAAAAACAAAACAAAAACAAAACACACCTGGGCGTATCACATTCAATCTGCAGAAAATCAAAGATAAGTAAAAACTCTTGAAATTAGAGAGGATGCCTTACCTATAGAGAAGCAAAAGTAAGATTACATCTGACTTTTCCTGAAAACCATGCAATCAAGAAGAGAGTGGAGTGAAATGTTTAAAGTTTTGAGAAAAAAAACCCACGATCTAGAATTATGTACCCTGCGAAACATTCTTCAGAAGTAAAGGAGAGGGTGGAGGTTAAAAAAATCAAGAAGAAATATAGATTTTCTCAAACAGAAATTGAGGGAACATGTTGCCAGTACACCTGTCTTGAAAGAAATTTTAAAAGAAGTTCTTCAGACAGAAGGATATATGTGGTGCTGAGATGAATCGGGAGATTGGGATTGACACATATACACTAATATGTATAAAATAGATAACTAATAAGAACATGCTGTATAATAAATAAATTAATTTAATTTAAAAAAAAGGATATAGGTCAGAAAATAATCAGGTCTGAGCATCCGAGAGGGAATACTTGAAGGTAACATAATATTTATTTCTCCTGTTCTTAATGGATTTAACAGACAACAGCTTGTGAGAATAACAATGGCAACAATGTATTCAATTTTGTATGCTTATATATGGATATATGTGTATATTTGTGTGTCTCTATATACACTCACATACAGTCATCTCTCAGTATCCAAGGGTTTTTTTTTTCCAGGAGCCCCTGCATATGCCAAAATCCACAGATGCTCAACTCCCGTAATCAGGATTCTCAGTTCTGCATCTGCAGATTCAACCAACCATGGATCATGAAGTATTATATGTATTTATTGAAAAAAATCTACATATAAGTGGACCTCCACAGTTTAAACCCATGTTATTCAGGGTTGGTTGCCCTCTCTCTCTCTATATCTATATCTATATATATATTATATATATATCTATATATATATATTATATATATGTATTTATATATATATATAAATAAACTATGGTTACATGTATAAGAAAAATGAATGTCACCAATGATACATGGGATGGGAGGGAGGGAGGAGTTAAGAACAGTTTGTTATTTTAAGGTCCTTGAATTACCCATGAAGTGATAAAGTGTGAAAGTCAAAAAATAAGAACAAAGAACAAGTTCAGTGATTAGAAAACACTAGTAGATATTAATCCAACTGTAGCAATAACCAATTTAAATATCAATGGTCTAAATACGCCTATTGATGGATGAAGATTGTCAAAGTAGATCAAAATACAAAATCCAATTATATGTTGTCTGTAAGAAACACTCCAAATATAAAGACTTACGTATATTAAAATTCAAAGTATAGACAAAGAGATACCATACTAACTCTAATCAAAAGAAAGAAAACAGGAGTAGTTATATTAATTTTGGACAGAGTAGACTTCAGAACAAAGAAAGTTATCAGGGATAAAGAGGGGCATTACAAAATGATAAAAGGATAAATTCTCCAAAAAGACATAACAATCCTTAAAGTGTATGCTCCTAAACAGAGTTTCAAAATACCTAAGGCAAAAGCTGACAGAACTGTAAGGAGAAACAGATGAACCCATTATTAGAGTTGGCAACTTCAACACATCTCTGTCATCCAGCCGGCAGAAGCACACAGTTGTGTTCAACAGCACCATCCATCAATTGGATATATTTGACATTTATCAACTACATCATTCAACAACAGAATACACATTCTTCTCAAGCTCACGTGGAACACTTACCAAGGTGACCACATTCCAGACCAGAAACCACACCTTAACACATTTAAAAGGATAGAAATCATACAAGGTCTGTTCTCAGACCATAATGAAATTAAACTAAAAATCAGTAGCAGAAAGATAGCTGGGAAATCCCAAAATATGTCAAGATTAAACAACACACTTTTAAGTAACACATGAGTCAAAGAAGAAATCTCAAGAGAAATTTTAAAACATTTTGAATGAAATTAAAATAAAACTACAACTTATCAAAAATTATGGGATGTGGCAAAAACAGTGCTTAGAGGGAAATTTATAGCATTAATTCCATATATTAAAGAAAAAACATCTAAAATCAGTCATCTAAGTTTTCACCTTAGAAAATTAGAAAAAGAACAAATTCTAAAATAAGCAAAGAAAAATGATGTTAGACCAGAAATTACTGAAGTTAAATATGCCGTCAATAGAAAAACATCAGTGAAACCAAAGCCTTCTTCTTTAAAAAGGTCAATGAAATTGATAACCATCCAGCCAAAGAGATAGAACACAAATCAGTAACGTTAGATATAAAACATGGACATTACTACAGATCCCATGGAAATTAAAAGAATAATAAAGGCATATTTTGAACACCCTTATGTCCACTAATTTGAAAAACTAGATGAAATAGACCAATCTCTTGAAAGATATAATCTGCCAAAACTCATACAGGAAGGAACAGACCATGAGAATAACTCTGTATCTATTAAAGAAAGTGAGTCAAAAATTAATAACCTCCCAAACAGAAAGTACCAGGTCTAGTTGCATTCACTGGTGAATTCTATCAAAAAATAAATAAATAAATTATACTGATTCTTTACACTCTCTTTCAGAGGTTAGAAGTAGAGAGAATATGGCCTAGCTCACTCTATGAGGCCAGCATTACCCCAATACCATAATCATACAAAGACATTACAAGAAAAAAACAACTACACACCAATATCTCTCATGGACATAGATGCAAAAATCCTTACCTAAGTATTAGCAAATTGAATCCAACAAGATATAAAAAGAATTATACACCATGTCCAGTTGAAATTTATCCCAGGTATGCAAGGCTGGTTTAACATTCAAAAATCAATGAATGTAATCCATCATTATCAACAGACTAAAAAAATTTACATAATCACATCAAGAGATGTTAAAAGAAGCATTTGAAAAAATGCAACACCCATTCATGATAAAAACTTTCAGTAAACTAGAAATAGAGAACTTCTTCAACTTTATATAAAACATCTTAAAAACCTACAGTTAGTGTTATACTTAATGGTGAAAAAATCCAAGATTTCTCAGATCAGGAACAAGGATGTCCCCTCTCACTATTTCTTTTAAACATTTTACTAGAAGTCCTACCTAATGCAATAAAAAAATAAGGCAAGAAAAGGAAGTAAAAGGTATACTAATTAATAAGAAATAAAGCAAACTGTCTTTGTTTGCACATGACATCATTTTTTTTGTAGAAAATTCAAAAGAATAGACCAAATAGTTCCTGGAAATAATAAGTGAATATAGTTAGGTTACAGGAAAAAAAAGGTTAATATACAAAGGTCAAATCATTTTCCTGTGTATCAATGAACAAGTGGAATGTGAAATTCAAAAACAGTATCATTTACATTAGCTCCCCCCCCAAATAAAATACTCAGGTATAAATGTAACAAAACATGCCAAGGAATGTATGAGGAAAACTACAAAACTGGTTAAAAAAAAATTAAAGAGCAAAATAAATGAAGATATAGTTCATGTTCATGAATAGGAAGCCTCAATATTGTCAAGATATCACTTATTCCCAAATTAATCTATAAATTTAATGCAATCCCAATCAAAATTTCAGCAAGTTATTTAATATGGACTTTTACAAACTGCTTCTAACGTTTATATGGATAGGAAAAAGACCCAGAATTGTCAACACAATGCTGAGGGGGAACAAAGTTGGAGAACTATGTTGTCTGACCTCAAGACTTACTGTAAACTATAATAATCAAGAAAGCATGCACAAGGATGTTTATAGCAAGTTTATTCAGAATTGCCAATACTTGGAAGCAACCCAGATGTTCTTCATAGCTGAATGGATAAGTAAATAGTGGTACATCTAGACAACTGAATACTATTTAGTGCTGTAAAAAAAAAAAATAGCTATCAAGCCACAAAATGACATGGAGTAACCTTAAATGCAAAATGGATCATAGACTTAAATGTAAAAAGCAAAAGTATGAAATTCCTAGATAATCTTGGGCATAGTAATGACTTTTTAGATACAACATCAAATACATGATCCATGATAGAAATAGTTGATAAGATGGACTTCATTAGAGTAAAGCTTTACTACAAAAGACAATGTCAAGAGAATAAAAAAACAAGCCACAGGCTGGGAGAAAATATTCGCAAAAGACACATCTGATAAAGAAATATTACCTAGTTAATAAAAAGAAGCAATTATACTCTAATAAAGATGTTAATAAAAAATAAAATAAAATAAAGAACTGTTATCCAGAATATACAAAGAATCTTTAAAAATCAACAATAAGAAAATAACCCAGTTAACAAACGTGCAAAGACCTTAACAGACACCTCATCGAAGATGATATACAAATAGAAAACAAACACATGAAAAGATGTTCCACATCATATGTCATCAGAAAAAATGCAAATTAAAAAAAAAAAAGAGATACCCCTACACAACTACTAGACAAGGCAAAAATCCCGAACACTGACAACAGCCAAATATTAGTAAGGATGACGAGCAACAGGAACTCTCACACACAGCTGGTGAGAATACAAAATGGGACACAGCCACTTTGCAAGATAGATTGGTATTTTCTTACAAAATTTAATCTTCTCTTACCATGCAACCTAACAGTCATGCTTCCTGATATTTACCCAAAAAAATCACAAACTTATGTCCATGCAAAAACCTGCTCATGAGTGTTTATAGCAGCATTATTTATAATAGCAAAAACTTGGAAATGACAAGACATTCTTCAGTAGGTAAATGGATAAATAGACTGTAGTACACCCAGAAAATGTTATATTTTTCAGCACTATAAAGCAGTGAGCTATCAAGCCATGAAAAGACATGGAGGAAACTTAAATGCATATGACTAAGTGAAAGAAGCCAATCTGAAAGGGCTACATACTATATGCTTCCAACTATATGACATTCTGAAAAAGACAAAACTGTGGAAACAGTACAAGGATCAGTGGTTGCCAGAGCTTAGTGAGGAGGGAGAAGTGAACTGGTGGAGCACAGAGGATTTCTAAGGCATTGTAACTTCTGTATAATACTGCAACTGTGGATAGAGGTCATTATACGTTTGTCCAAACCCCTAGACTGTATAACCGTAAGAGTAAACCCTATGTAAATCATGAACTTCAGGTAATGATGATGTCAATGTAGGTTCATCAAGTGTAACCAATGTACCACTCTGCTGTGGGATTTTCATCATGCAGACGTCTGTGTTTATGCGGAAAAAGGGGTTATGTAGGAAATCTTTGTACTTTCTGTTCAATTTTTCTGTAAGCCTAACACTGCTTTAAAAAACAAAGTCTATTCCAACATTGAAAAATAGTACTAATAGATCAAAAATAAGAATGAGAAGAAAAACATTTTGATATCTACCCCACGGTTAAACTGAGTTCCTTTTGACTTCTTTGCCAGCGTCTGGTCTTTCTTTAGTACACTGACAATTGTCTACTGATATGTAATAATGAGTGACCAAAAAAACCTCCAAAATGAGTCAAAACAATTTTGTAAAAAGAAAAACAAAGTTGGGGAACTTACACTACCAGAGAGTCAAAAACAGCGTGATATTAATGTAAGGAGAGACATATAAACAAATGGAACTAAAGAAAGAACCCAGAAGCAGATTCATACATGCATCAATTAAAAGTATTTTACAAAGGTACCCACATAATTTAATGGAGAAAGGATGGTCTTTTCAGAAAAATGTGCTGGGACAATTGGCTATCTGTACATGAAAAAATCAACCACACCTCTTACCTCATAACATTTATGAAAAATAATTAGAATTCATCTAACTCTTAGAATTTAAAGTATAAATTTTCTAGAAGAAAACATAGGGAAAAGCTTGTGACCTTAGGTTAAGAAAATATTTCCTAGAAACTATATTTTAAAACCCTATTCATAAAAGAAAAAAATTGTTAAATTTGACACATCGATATTTTAAATTTACTATTGAAAAGAACCTGCTTTAAAAAAAAAATGTAAGGGCTTCCCTGGTGGCGCAGTGGTTAAGAATCTGCCTGCCAGTGCAAGAGACATGGGTTCAAGCCCTGGCCTGGGAAGATCCCACAAGCCACAGAGCAACTAAGTCCATGTGCCACAACTACTGAGCCTGTGCTCTAGAGCCCGTGAGCCACAACTACTGAGCCCACACGCCACAAATACTGAGCCTGCGCTCTAGAGCCCGCGAGCCACAACTACTGAGCCTGCGCATCACAACTGCTGAGCCTGCAAGCCACAACTACTGAGCCCACATGCCACAACTACTGAAGCCTGTGCGCCTAGAGCCCATGCTCCACAACAAGAGAAGCCATGACAATGAGAAGCCTGCACACCACAAAGAAGAGTAGCCCCCACTCACAACTAGAGAAAGCCCACGAGCAGCAACAAAGACCTAACACAGCCATAAATAAATAAATAAATAAATAAATTTTATTAAAAAAACAAATGCAAGTCATAGACTAGAAGAAAATATTTGTTGAATACTTATCTGATACAATATTTGTATACACAATATATGTTGAACTCTTACAATTCAGTATTAAGACAAATACCCTCATTTTAAACCAGATAAAAGATTTAAATAGACAAGTTGGCACAGAAGAGAGACAAATGGCCAATTAGCATGTGAAAAGATAATCAACATCATTAGTCATTAGGGAAATGAAACTAAAATCACAAAGAGCTACCATCATATACCCAGTAGCTAAAATTCTATAATACAAAACGGTAAAAACGTGGAGGAACTGAAGAATACATATATTGCTGGTAAAAATGCAAAATGGCAGTCGCTTTCAGAAAGCATTTTGGTGGTTGCTTATGAAGTTAAACATATATTTACCACCTGACCCAGAAATTCAGATACTAGGTATTTACTGGGAAAAAAGTGTACTCCCACACAAGAGCTTGTACTAGAATATCAATACAGTTTTCTTTGTAATAGTCAAAAACTAAAAACAACCCAAATGTTATCAACTGGCAAATGAAAAGGCAAATTGTGGTATACCTATACAAGGTATTCTACTTAGCAATAAAAAGAAGTAAAAATCATCTCAAAAGCATCATGCTAAGTAAAAGAAGGGAGACACAAAATTACGATATGATTCCACTCACAGGAAATTCTAGAAAAGATAATACTTTGCTGATAGAAGCAGATTAGTGGTCATAAAGGTTCAGGAATTGCAGCAAGGGATTAACTACCAAGGAAATTTGAGGGGTGATGGAAGGTCCTATATCATGACTGTGGTGGTAGTTACATAACTTATACATTTATTGAAATTTATGAAATTGTACTCATATCTGGTGAATTTTATTTCCTATCAATTGTATTCTTATAAAACTGACTACAATTAAAACAAAATTAAGTTGGTTTGAAAAATAAGTCATTATAAATGGTGTAAACCAGCTTTCTTTCAAAAAGAAAAAAAAAAAAAGGAGGCACCAAGTTTGGGAACTAAGCATCAGTCAGAGGAACTAGTAGAGAAACTCTGAGTTCAGACTGAGAACCACCATGTCTGCGGGAACCTAGGCCATATGAGTGACAGGTGTATGGCGCCTCAGCCAGGAGCCCATGGGTGAGCCTGCTGCTAGAAGCTCAAGGTCATCACCAGCCTTTCACTGGGTCATTATGTTCACCCAGGACACAGGGATCACTACATATGTCCCTACATTATAGATCCTGACCCTAGGTATTCCCTACATAAACTATCTCTAGATAGATCCATCTTCTCTACATTAACAATAATGGACTGCTTTGCTTCTTTTGCTCATATTACTTGTGTCTTGTTTTAAAAGTAATGTCTATCATTTTTGTAAAACATTAAGATTTCAGCAAAGCACAAAGAAAAAAGTGAGAATTGCCCATAATGCCAGTATCAATGACAATTTGAAATGGCGATAATACATGATTTTTTTCCAAAATATTCCAAAAGACTTATCTTTTGTTGCAAATATGGAGTTTACTGGCAGTAGATTATAAACTGGGCCTTGTTTCTCCTGGTGGCTCCCCTACCTCTTAGTCTCCTTTATAGCTACTCCTCATTCCTGTCCTGCATTTTCTCCTGTCTGTTAAATATCTGATTTAATGCTGCAAAATAAAATTTAACAAATCTTTCACTACTGAGAGAATTTTAGAATCCTGAATCCCCTACTGTATTATATGATTTTTATAGCTCATAGTGTCAGGTACTGTATTAGTATTATCTTTCCTTCTTACCAAGATAGTCTTGCTCAGAAAGCTGTATGAATTGCACACAGTGTCACTGTTAAATAGAAAACCTACATCCAATCCTAGCTTCCTTTTTAATCACCTGAAATCTACTCTTTTGCTGGAGCAAGCATTATGAATATCAGTTATCACTGAACTTCAGATGTACAGTTATATGTTAATAGTTTAACTTGATATTTTAATTCATCATGTACTTCTAAATAAAAACTCTCCTTCAAGCTACTTATTATCTGATAAATTCTTTATTAATATGAAAGAATAATCCCCTTGCGTCCCATGATTCCTTCATTCTTTTTTGCTTCTTCGTCATTTTAGTGTTATTTAATGATTAGGACATTTCAAGAACAATGAGTCTGATGTGGAAGAGACTTTAGAAGTTTTCTTCAAAATATAAAATTTTGTTAAAAATTCATTTCTTTTTGTTTGTTTGTTTGTTTTTGTGGTACACGGGCCTCTCGCTGTTGTGGCCTCTCCCGTTGTGGAGCACAGGCTCCGGACGCGCAGGCTCAGCAGCCATGGCCCACGGGCCCAGCCGCTCCGCAGCATGTGGGATCTTCCCGGACCGGGGCACGAACCCGTGTCCCCTGCATTGGCAGGCGGACTCTCAACCACTGCGCCACCAGGGAAGCCCCAAAATCCATTTCTTTAGAACACAGTGGTGATAATATTTAAGACAGGAAGATCGTGTAGAATAAGTATGTCCAAAGGATGTGATTTAGGCCCACAAATTATAGATTTAAAAGGACTGATATTGAGAGAGAGCGTTTTTCAAGACCAAGGCATGAGTTTGATCATGACTTTGGCAGGTCATGTCCTAAAGGTCTTTGAAAAATGAGTTAGTGATCTCTTTCCTCTTGGTAATGGTTAGAGTGTCCACTTCAGATATCTAAGCATCAACTTCTTTCTCCCTCTGTAGCCTAAGCAGGAACTCACAGCACTGGGTTTTATAGGTACAGTGAACTATGCTTTCCATCTCTAAGTAGCCGCACAAGGTCAATTTTATAGCTATTACTTATCTGAGTATTTTCCAGGTTGTTTCAGATTATTTTAGTAACTAAAGTGCTAAAATATTTTTGAAGTATTTACTGTTTTGAAAGTCTTTACATTTAATATATATATAGATCAATATATATGTATATATCAAGTCATTTTCCCCTTAAATCTGCTGCTGAGAGCTTTTTAGTACAATATTGCTTGAGGTCAACTACATGGAAATATAATATGCAATTACCTTTCATCTCAATTTGTAGGGTGCTACCATGGGTCATTCTCCCAGAAAAGAGAGTCTGGGACAGAAATGTGGGCACACAGGTAGATTATTAGGCTGTGCTTTCAGAAACAATCTCTTAACGGGAAGCCTGAAGCAAGACTGGACAGAAGGAAAAGGTGAACATCAGTACAGTTGTAGGAGAGACCTCAGCTGATGTCCTCACTGCAACAGCCTTTTGGAGATGCACAGAAGTGTATTTTGTAAGTTACCATTTTTGTAAAGCAGAGATTCTTGTTTATTTATACAGCAAAATGTTACATGATTAAATTTTGGGAGGGGAACTGGGAGGCTGGAAAACAGGACCTGTCATAGTGCAACTTTTTGTACCATTTTCTTTTATACAATGTGCATGTATTAACCTATTCAACAGTAAGTTATTTTGCTATACAGATAAATGATGCATATTGGTTTTGTAAGTCATTTAGGGCATTCAGGTTATTTTTTTTTTTTTGCTTTGCTTTCAAAAGAGATAAAATGAAGGAACAATTAATTTTCTCTAAGAAATAACAGGTACAATTTAAGGAGTACTTAACATTTGTCAGGAGTTTAAATTTGTTATTTATAATCACAGGGAAAAATATAAACCATTGTTTGGATGAAGTCAATTAAATTCTAAGTTATGTCATTTTTCAAGGTCACAAATAGCACTGAAAGAAAGAGGCAGGCAGATTTTAATCCATATTCAAAGCATAGAGTTATCAAATTAGACACATCTCCCATCTAGAAAGCAATTGACACAACCAAACATTCAATTTAAGGTCTTCTAGCAATCAGGAACCTGCCTTTTTCATTGGAAAGGATTCTGAAACTTTAAGTGAAAGAGAGGATTAGAGCGGTGATGGAGGAGGGTGGGGAATGTGTGGATTTAATCAGAAAGAGAACCATGATTTAAAAAAAAAAATCTGTGAATAAGTTGACTATTTGTATGCTATCCATTTTATACCTAAAACATAACTTAAAAATGAATAAGATGTTTACTCCACATTTTTTATCATCAAACCTCCAAACACTCAGGAATAGCAATGTATTAAATAGCTAGTGACCGAATTTTATAATTTGGTCAGTATAAAATAAAAATGGGGGGATGCTTGTTAACACATTAAGAATTTCAAGGGCTTCCCTGGTGGCGCAGTGGCTGAGAGTCCGCCTGCCGATGCAGGGGACACGGGTTCGTGCCCCGGTCCAGGAAGATCCCACGTGCCGCGGAGCGGCTGGGCCCGTGAGCCATGGCCGCTGAGCCTGCGCGTCCGGAGCCTGTGCTCCGCAACGGGAGAGGCCACAACAGTGAGAGGCCCGTATACCGCAAAAAAAAAAAAAAAAAAAAAAAAAGAATTTCAAGAGTGTGACAGAGCATTACACCAAGCACATGGCCCTTCCGAGTGCTTGAGTGGAGGGCCTGCTCCCACCACCAAGGTACCACACCCTGAGAGCCTGCCCTGTCTCTGTATCCCATCCCTTCAGTCTGATATATACTTAGTACAGCCATCACCTCTTCAGATTAGTCAACAAAAAATCATGCCATCACCGAACGCAAACATTATTTAGAATACCACACTCTCCTGCTTTTTCTTCTAACACAATTCTCTCTCTTTGCGATTTTTCCTTTTACGTCCCAAACTCTATATACTGAATTACCCCAGGACCCTCTTTGTTTTCTTTTCTTCTCTATGTATACTCATTCAATTGCTACTCTCATCTAATTCATCATTTTAAATGCCATATATTGATATAAGCAGACAACTCCAAAATTTGTCTCTTGCCCAGACCTTTCTTTCAAACCACAGACATGAATCTCTGTCTGCCTCCTTGATCCTTTTTATTTGGATAAATATGAAGAGGTTCCTTTAATATAAGAAATACTAAATTGACCTTCTGATTGCCCCACAACAACAAAACCAACACCACTCTCTACACAGCTTTCCATCTCAGGAGATGACAACTCAAATCTCCCAGTTATGTAAGCCAAGACCTTGGAGTCATTTTGTTTCTCTTACAATCCACACTCAGTGTAACAGCAATTTGGGAGTCTTAATCTTCATAAGATATCCAGAAACCAAGTACAGTCGGGCTTCACTATCTGAGGCTTCCATATCCGAGCAGATTCAACCAACTGCCTGTCCAACCACAGTTGGGTGAATCCGTGGATGCGGAACTCACGGAAACTGAGGGGCACCTGTAAGGTCACCAAATCCACCACTAATGCTCTGCCCATCCTCATTATCACTGATCATCATTATTATCAGTTATTATTAGTAGTAGTATTGCAACAATCTCCAACATATTGCTTTGCTTCCTCCTTCATCCTTGCAGCCATCAGTGCAGCTGAAGTGATCATTTTAATATAAGACAGAGCACACACTCCTTTGCTCCATACCCTGTAATGGGTCCCCTGTTTTACTCAGAATGAGAGGCCAAGTCTTCACAGAAGCCTAATGACTGATGAGCCCATGAGTCATCTGTCTCCCTGCTACCATTCTCTCCAACCCCTCCTGCTATTCTCCCCCCAGCTCACTCCACTTCAGACACAGAGGGCCCCTTGTAACACCACAAACATACTTATAAGGCCCCATCTTAGGGCCTTTGTTTAGCTGGTCCCTCTATGTAGAATACTCTTCCCAAGATATCCCATGGGCTAAAGTTCTCTATTCAACTCTTTCCTCAATTGCAGTAAAATTTATCTTGACCATCTAATTTAATCCTGCTCTCACCCACTACCTGGCATCCCATCTCACGTGTTTTCTATCTACCTCACTAATCTGTTATTCATGTCTCCATAACACGATAATTTAATTATTATGCACAGTTTTATTATCTATCTCCCTATGCCCAAATATATGATATGGAAGATTCGCAAGGTACATTCTGTTCACTGAGGTACTACAAGTTTTGGAGATGCCTGGAGTGGTACCTGGAACCTACCAGGTACTACAGGTGCTACAAATACTTATTATTGATTCAATAAATTGATAAAATATTTTCAAAAGCAATGTTATTACCGATTTGTGTTTTCCTTCCTCCAATATTTTAATTTTCGTTTAACACATTAAAAAACCTTTAACCTTATCAGTGATATAGCAATGTATTTAGAACCTCTTTGACCTTGGCATTCACAACAAGTCTGAATTCTTAGAAATCTGCTAGTGGGCTAGATCATGCTTCTGAATGGAACTTCTAGGTTTGCATAACATGCATTTTCTGGGAATATGTTTCACAGAATGTTTAGCAGTAGACTACTCAATATAAAAAAACAATTATTTTCATTAGAGGAAAAAGAACCTTTGTGATGTTTAGTGAGCACGGTGACAGAAGAACATTCAATTACCTAGTCAAGTGGCCTAGTTCAGGGCATCCTCTTGGCCACATCTGCCACGACTATGATTAATGGCTAATAAGTGGATATTGTATGGAATGCACTGCCTTTCATTACAGGATTACACTTGAAAACCTAGGAGGTAAATCAATTCTAATTTTATCAAATAACTTCACAAAGAAAATTTATCATATGTCTTAGTGTTGTGTTTATCAAATTGCATTCAGAGTAAAAACTAGTCCCCTTACTGGCATACAGTGCTTCCTTAATAAATATTTTTGTTACAAACAAATGACTAAGATGCTAATAGAAGCTTAGCAAAAATAAAAATAACAAAACTGTCCTATGTTCAAATCATTCTACAAATAGACTGTAGTGTTAAGAAGAATGAAATGACGATTTTCCTTTAAGAACATCAGTCTTGTTATGATGTGGAGAATGGCTGAGTGAAGGACAAAAATGGACCAAGGAAGATGAGCTGGGTGGTTTGGCAACACTCCTACTGCAAAATCATGGCATCTTAGACGACTGAGATTTGGAAAAGAAGACAGAATCAAGATCTGCATTAGAATTATATTGGTCTGGATTGGAAATAGCATCAAGAGATTTTGTGGATATATGGCAAAAAAAAAAAAAAAGGTGGGCATGTGAATAAGAAAATATAGGACCACATATTTTTCCACGAGCTATTAGATAGTTATACAACATACTGAAAAGACAAACTCAGTGAGGATAAGGTTTAGAAGGAGATACTGATTAATTTTTTGAAACTGAAATATCTGTGCACTATGCACGTGGCAACACAGACTGTGTGAGTAGGAGAAGAGGTCCTGGCCAGAGATAAAATTTGGGAGCCATCATGCACTAGGAATATGAATGAGATGTTTGGGAAAATATATTTAAAAACCAAGTCGGCTCTCAACCCAGAAAATCTCTCCACCAAAGTAGAAGAGGAAGAAAACAATGTTATTACTGTGTAAGCATTAAACCAGAATGTGACGGGCATCAGTGGCAATCCACTAAGAGATGACTAAGACAGAAAGAGATCTTCCCTTTAGAGAGTCAAGCAGGTATCACCCATTACATACATGTTCTCAAGATCAACAGTCACTAGTCCTCAAGGAAGAGGACTTGACAATGCCAGTTAATACAAAATCCACCCTAAATTCACCGGGCAATTAGCGACTATCTGTGTCGGTTACTTGGCTTTATACAAAGGAAGTTAATACAGGGGTGTTACCATAGCAGGGAGAATTTAGGTAAGGTAGAGAAAACGTTTTCTGAAAACAAAGTCAAAAAGCTGCAAGTCCACACTCTGGGATAGCTTATCCACATGCACACTGCTCTCATGGAGGATGAAGGCTCATTTCAGTGTTGTGGTGAGACCAGGAGATGAGAATGACGTGAAGAAGGTGAGTTAGCCAGGACAGCATAACCCTCAAGTAGGCAGTTTTGGGGCTTTTGTCTTTGATTTTTTTTTTTTTGGAAGTGGAGGGAGGGCTGATCTGGAAGCAATGACCAGGAACAGGGAGATGGGTCCTGATGCCCACCTGCTGGCCTTCAGGTATGTGAGATGTGAGAGAAAAATGGACCTGATTTGAGAAAGCTGTAAAGATGAGACTCAGGAGAATGTAGGCTGAAGAGAAAGCGATCTTGAGAGATTAGGTTAAAATATAGAGGGTTGTGTAGTTCGAAGATGGTGTGGTGTTCTAGAGACCACTGCTAAGGGCCTTCAGCAAGAAGAGGGCAGGGGGCGACTCTATAAGCTCCCATGTTGTACATCAGAAAATGGGAAGCAGTGTCTGGGTCACAGCTGACCTCCAGGGAGCCTTGAACTCACCCTGGTGAAGGTCAACAGGGCATGAGTCACAGCTGGTTTACTGCACATAGTCTCCAAGTAAAGTAGAGAAATCACAGCCATTACTCTGGATCCATCTGCTTTGCTCTGTTGTATGATGGCCTTTGCAATGCTGTCATTCAGTGCTGGAAACTGATTACTGTGGACTGAATTGGGTCCTTCCAAAATTCATTTGTTGAAGCCCTAACTCCCAATGTGATGACACTTGGAGATGCGGTCTTTGGGGGGTCATTAGGGTTAAGTCATTCCTAGGGGAATAATTAAAAGATAGATTTGTCCAGGACTGACCCATTATGTCCAGACTGGGGCCAATAAATTAAAATATGTATATACACCTATATATCTGTATATATGTATGTGTCTTTAGGTGTGCGTGGTATCTGTATCCTCAGGTGATTTTTTTAGTTTTTTTTTTAACATCTTTATTGGAATATAATTGCATTACATTGTTGTGTTAGTGGCTGCTGTATAACAAAGTGAATGTCATACAGAGTGAAGTAAGTCAGAAAGAGAAAAACAAATACCGTATGCTAACACATATATATGGAATCTTAAAAAAAATGGTTCTGAAGAACTTAGGGGCAGGTCAGGTGATTTTTAATAATCGTCCAAGTTTGAAAAACATGATTTAAATTTTGTCACCCAAATTGTGTTCTGTGGGAGCCATGAGAAATTCAGAACATAAAGCTAACTCAAATCTACTGAATCAGAGTATTCATTTTAATAAGATCCAAAAGTGGGTCATAGTAATATTACAGATTGAGAAGCTCTGTTCAAAGATATTCAAAATATTTCACGAAGGAGAAATGCAGTTGAGGATACAGAACACTGCTTCAGGATAGTAAGGCAAAAGCAAACACATGAAAATCAGACAAAAGCAAAAAATTCGAGACAGAATGATGAGGCACTAACAAGCAGATTTAACCAAACAATTAAAACCGATGATCGAACAACTGTGAACATCCAGCGTGTGTGATGGGAAATCACGTTCTTCAAGCTATAGGAAGATGAAGGCAAATATCCAGACAAAGCTCTAATAATTCAAAAACATACATGCACCCCATGCTCATAGCAGCACTATTCACAATAGCTGAGACATGGAAAACCTAAATGTCTATCGACAGATGAATGGATAAAGAAGATGTAGTACATATATATAATGGAATATTACTCAGCCATAAAAAAGAATAAATAATGCCATTTGCAGCAACAGGGATGCAACTAGAGATTATCATACTACATGAAGTCAGAAAGAGAAAGACAAAAACCATATGATATCACTTATATGTGCTTGTATGTGTAATCTAAAATATGACACAAGTGAACTTATCTATGAAACAGAAACAGACTCACGGACATAGAGAACAGACTTGTGCTTGCCGGATCAGGGGGGAGTTGGGGGAGGGATGGAGAGGGAGGTTGAGGTCAGCACATGTGAACTTTTATATATAGAATGGATAAACAACAAAGTCTTACTGTAGAGCACAGGGAACTATATTCAATATCCTATGATAAACCATAATGGAAAAGACTATTTAAAAAAAGAACGTATATATATGTATAACTGAATCACTTTGCTGTACAGCAGTAATTAACAACATTGTAAATCAACTATACTTCCATTAAAAAATACTTAAAAAAAAATGAAAGACACACAAATGGGAAAACCAAGAAAATCTCTTATAATTATATCCTAGGAAATGGAAGTATTAAACAACATATACATTTTAAGAGATATTCACAGATTGTCTATAACATAATTTAGTAAAAGCTGTGGTCTGGAAGAGATCAGAAATAAGACGAGGAAGCTGGCTAACATTCCACTCCATATTTTGGATTATGGGAATGCAATACTCCAAGAAAAATAAACAAAAGATTAAAAAAAAAAAAGAGGAGCATATTCATAAACTAATCCTATGTGGTTGGTTTGGAAAGCATAGTTAAGCTTTGTTTGGTTGATCCTGTGTTAAAAGCAAGAACAAAAAATGAAGAGGCTGGCAGTTCATGACCAAGGTCTGACCGTTCCGGGCTGCTTGCTGCAGAGGCCATGTGTCCATGTCCTATTTTCATGGCTGGTCTGGCTATTGCCCATTTTATATTCAGCCTCTTAAAGGGCAGAATTCACTCAGAGTATAGGACATACGTGGCTGTTCTAGGAAGGATAGACTTAGGATGGAGGATGAACCTGGAGAGTCAGGGTGGTTCAAATTATAAAGGTCTTTGAGAGCACACTGAAGAATGCGAGCTACATACTTAAGCTACTTGTTTAAATGGGATTGTTTAGAACAATTTTTTTCTGTCCCAAATTAGCCTCCAAATTAGCCTCCCTATCTAAGTTCAAATGATAATTGTCATCTTGCCAATACCTATATTTAATCTCTGATAGATTTAAAAGTATGACCTAAGGCATATGCATCCCAATTTTGTGCTCCAAGCATATGTGTCACCAGCAAAATGATGTCAGTATTCTGAATTAACAAGTGTCGGAGGTTGTGTTGTAAAAGATATGTTATACGGATGGAAGTATAATCAGGGAATTTTACATCCACCACTCAGCACTACCTCCAGACCTGAAAAAGAATCAAAATACATTTTGTCTAATTTCCATTCTAAAAGAGCCCAGGAGTTTACAGGAACTCTTGATTGCGTGAGAAATGTATTCCAAAGAAAGGGAGGCCACAGGTGGCTTCAGGGAATGGGTTTTCAACTTTTTATTAATTGGAAGAGGCAATTAGGAGACAGGAAGACACTGAAAAGAGAAAAAACTTGCTCTGAATACTTTTTATCTGGTACTGTTATTGCAATGATAAAGATATAAGCCATGATATAGCAATCTTTGTAAAAGCATATTGACTCGCTAGGACTTGGAAGGAGTCCCGGTCCAGCAGGCAGCTTTCAGGAGGCCCTTGATTGGGTACCCCAGGCTGCCAGAGCAGCAAAGTCCCTGCCGAAGAAAAGGCAGATGAGAACTATTACATCAGGATGGGGCCGACGCTCAAAGCCAGAAGGCAGTAGCCAAAACTGCTGAATTTTAATAAAATTCCAGATGTAACACCCATGTATCTGAGTGACTCCAATGGTGTTCTTTGAGACTTTCAAGTGAATTATTAGTTTACGTGTTGTTAAACACTTGGATAATGTAAATCTCATTTAAATAGCAATGGACTTTGGGCAAAATAATCCGCTATACAATGCAAAGTAGAAAGTTTTATTTTTTATTTACATGATTTTAAATATTCTCCTATAGTTTGGTAACTATATATGAATATTTCTACAGGGTTTTGAGGCAAAACCATACACAACCTTGTCTCCCTGACAGCTAAGCAGAAAGTTGAAGGAGCTGACAAGTGATTGCAATCATGTTGCTGAAAAAATCTCCTTCCTTTCCTACTGCTATTTCCAGGATAGGAGAAAAATGTAGAAGTGGGGAAATTTCCACTCTGAGTGAATATGCTTCTTTCCTCCAGCCTAAAGGCAAAATGACATCCTTACTAATTTAGAGAATTTTAAACAGCTTTTTATGGCACCTAAACAAACTTAAGATTATCTGACTAAAGAAAACATCTAGAGGAAGGATTATTAAAGATAGAGTTCGAAGATGTTATTGACATTTATGCAAAACCAGGTTTGATTCTGTTCATGCCGCTTTCTAAGGAGTGGGTCTAAGCTTCCATCATAGGCTCAAAGCGACTATGTGACCCAATAATTTAGAAGCACTAATCTAAATGGTAGGTAATGTTTAGTGGCCTTTACAATGAAGCTTCAAGAGTTTTGTACTGGAGATCAGGAGACCTGCTTCTAGCTGAGACCCCTCTGGTACCATTCTAAGTATCCTTCTAGAGCAAATTCTTTCTCTCTTCTTGACCTCAGCCTTCTCACCATGAAAACATAGACAGTGGAATTAATCTTTAAAAAACATGCAATGACTTGTATTACTTGACCCACTCCTTAGTCTATTGCACCTGTAATGTGTTGAATTATGTCCCTCAAAGAGATATGTTAAAGCCCTAATCCCCAGTAACTCAGAATGTGACCTTATTCAGAAGTAGGGTATCATTTATAAGCATAATCAAGTTAAAATGAAGTCTTTAGGCACTAATCCAGTATGACTGGTGTCCTTATAAAAGAAGAAATTTGTACACAGAGATATGCACATAGAGAAAACAATGTGAAGATAAAGGCAGAGACAGGAGAAATCCATCTACGAGGCAAGGAACATCAAACCTTGCCAAGAAAGTGCCAGAAGCTACCAGTGATGAACATACTAGATTCTCCCTCGAAACCCTCAGAAGGGACCAACCCTGCCAACACTTGATCTCTGGCATCCAGCCTCCAGAACTGTGAGACAATAAATGTCTGTTGTTTAAGCCACCCAGTCTCTGGTAGTTTGTGGAGGCTCAAACTAGTATACATCCTAAACCAGACAAACAGCCTGACCTAATCCATATTATACTTCTGCTATGCAATGGTGGTGAGAAGAAATGCTAACCTACTGTCTTTCTTCCCCAGCCTTCCTTATGTCTGTTGGCTTTCCTTACGTTGTTTGGGGGCTTTCCATCTTGATTTTAGCCAGTGGTATGGCCATACAGAATACTTTAGAAGCCAAAGGTCCTCAGGGAACCCTGACAAGGTGCTCTGAAGTTTCAGTTGAAAACCTGTTAAGCTCTTATCAATAGAACTCTACAATTTAACAAAGTATAAATAGCTTAAAAAAGAATAGCGGGCTTCCCTGGTGGCGCAGTGGTTGAGAGTCCGCCTGCCGATGCAGGGGACACGGGTTCGTGCCCCGGTCCGGGAAGATCCCACATGCCGCGGAGCGGCTGGGCCCGTGAGCCATGGCCGCTGAGCCTGGGCGTCCAGAGCCTGTGCTCCGCAACGGGAGAGGCCACAACAGTGAGAGGCCCACGTACCGCAAAAAACCCAAAAAAAAAAAAAAAAAGAATAGCTAGTGGGAAGCAGCCACATAGCACAGGGAGATCAGCTCGGTGCTTTGTGACCACCTAGAGGTGGGATAGGGAGGGTGGAAGGGAGACACAAGAGGGAGGAGATATGGGGATATGTGTACCCATATGGCTGATTCACTTTGTTATACAGCAGAAACTAATGCACCACTGTAAAGCAATTATACTCCAATAAAGATATTTTTTTTTAAAAAGGAAAAATATCTTTAAAAATTCTCCTTCCAATTGTATACTGTTGTCAGCCTCTTCTCTCGGTATCATTTAAACAGTGAGTTCACCTACACAAAGCAGCGTCAGAATGCACTGACGAAAATATAAACAGCGCTTCTTTCCCAAGCCTCTCAAGCGTCACTCATGACCCTAAAGCAGGATGTATGATTCTAGCTTCTTGGCTACATTGGTATTACTTAGATTTGAAAGTTGACTTTCGCTTGACCATCTGTGGCTGCTAGGCCTCACTCATCAAGCTTCCAGAGGACTGACCTGCCATTTGACACTGATTTCTAGCTGTTGCTTCAGCTCTGGCAGACACCGCTTATTTATTTATTTTTTCCTCAAGGAGTCTAGCTACCAACTCCCCGACACTGATCCTTTTACAGATTTCTTCCTTTTTATTGGATACCCCATCCATCTGTTTTCCTCCAGTAATTTTCTGTGTGCCGTTCTTGAGTGCCATTTTCCAGTTTATCACTGTCCCCTGGAACCTTACATTCTGATCCATAAAACCAGCTTCCGTGTGTCCCGCGCCCCAGTGTGGCTATGCGCTTCATCGGCCAACAGCTCACTGTGTCACTGCTGTCCCTCCAGCCCCTGCTCGTGGCCAGTGGCCCACGCGTCATCAGGACAGAGCCGTATCCAAAAAATGTGCTGATTCACAGGGTACAGGTGGAAAAAACGCCTTCCTGATCTGTATACAATGGGAGAGATGGATCTTGAACGATTTTAAATGGCAATTTAAGACTTATCAGAGAAAGACAAATATCGTATGATATCACTTATACGTGGATTCTACAAAATAATACAAATAAATGTATATGCAAAACAGAGACAGACTCACAGACATAGAAAACAAACTAGTGGTTATCAACGGGGAGAGGGGAGGGGGAGAGGCAGAATAGGGTATGGTATTAAGAGGTGCAAACTACTATGTATAAAACATATAAGTAACAAAGGTATATTGTACAGCACAGGGAATTACAGCCATTTTCTTGTAGTGACTTTTAATGGAGTATAACCTGTAAAAATACTGAATCACTATGCTCTACACCTGAAGCTAATACAGTATTATGTCAACTAGACTTTAACAAAAAACTTTTTTTAAATAAAACTTATGAAACAAATTTAAGGAATGAAATCAACTTACTTGTAAGGCAAGATGTTAACAAATGTGTTCCCAATGTTCTGTCATAAAAGATAATTTCTTTGACATATGATCAAATCAGGAAATCAGCAGTAAGAGTAACTGATACAAAAGAACTCAGTTTTTACACCACTGATAAAGAATAAAGCTTACAAGAAGTAGGAAGGAATGAGGGTGTTTTAAACAATGTTATGAATTAGGAAAAACATTGGAGTCGTTTTACGTAAGAATGATGACCACAATAAGGATAGAGGAGTCTCTGAATCATGTTGAAAATATTTAAATTACTATTTGTAACTGACAAGAACTGAGGGATGAGATCAATATGACAGGCTTTTGTTGGAGGAAATAGTAGTAGCATAACATATTTAAGAGAGCTTTGTTATCAATATGTGTTATTTAGTGCAGAAAGATTTTGAGTATTTTATATCTATTTTCCTACTCTAAGGCCATTTATATTGTGATATTGTTAAAACCATCCCCTTGGTGTTTCCTCAGTTTGCTGGAGATCCTGCAATGGCAGGTAGGCACTATGGTTGGAAGAATAAAGCAGCACCCATTCTTTGATTCTTTCTTAACACAACCCTTATTCTGTGTCGATATAAAGTAGTGATAACACTTCTGGGAGTTAGGTCTTCCACTGGACTCATGAATTAAATATTGTTGATCTCAGCTAATCATGGAGACTGAATCATTGTTCTGAATTCTTGATCCCATCTCTGTAATGCAACTACACAATCACATCCTTTACTGTGGGACTTTACAATGTTTCCCCCACTGGGGAAAGAAGTTGCTTCTCTCCCCACTGATACTGAACCTGCTTGTGTGATTTGCCTTGGCTAGTGCAGGAGAACAGATATAATATATGGCAGGTACTACCAGGACCCTTAAATTTGCCTGTGTGGTCTTTGCAGTCCTCTTGCAGACTCAACCCACCACCATTAGATTAAGGAAAAAAAAAAGTCACAAATAGACCCAAAAAGAGACAAAATAAAACCACAGCAGAAATTTAAAAGATAATGGGAATATTATTAACTACTTTTTGCCAATAAAGATGAGATTTAAATGAAATAAAAACATTTCTAGAAAATAAATTGCTATTTAATTTCTCTGTTATAGGTTAAATCAGGCTATTGAATTTTAGGTTAAGTGGACCAATAACTCTAAGGAAATTAAATAATTTTTTTCAGTTTTATTGAGGTATAATTGACAATTAAAATTGGAATATATTTAAAGTCCACATTGTGATGGTTTGATGCACATATACATTGTGAAAAGATTCCCACCATTTAGTTAACACATCCATCATATCACATATTTACTTTTCGCGTGTTTGAGAACACTTGAGTTCTACTGTTAGTCAGTTTTAACTACACAAAACAGTGATATCAACTACAGTCTCCGTGTTATACATTAGATCCTCAGACGTCATTCACCTTAAAACTTTACCAACCCCCCCCTATTCCCCCCACTCCCCAGGCCCTGGCAACCAGTACTGTACCCTGTTTCTATGAGAGTTTGCCATTTTTTTGGATTCCACATGTGTTAGAGACACCATGCAGTATTTGTCTTTCTCTGGCTTATTTCACTTAGCATAATGCCCTCCAAGTTCATCCATGCTGTTGCAAATGGCAGAATTTTCTCTTGTTTTTTTAAAGGCTGAATAGTATTCCATTATATGTATATGCCACATTTTCTTTATTCATTCATCCATTGATGGCCATTTCGTTGTTTTCATACCTTGACTATTGTGAATAAAGCTGCAATGAACAAAGGAGTGCAGATATCTTTTCAAGATAGTGATTTTGATTTCTTTGGATGTACATCCAGAAGTAGGATTGCTGGATCATATGGTAGCTTTATTTTTTAAATGTTGAGGACCCTCCACACTCTTTTCCATAGTGTTGTAATGGTTTATATTCCCACGAACAAGGCACAAGTGTTCCCTTTTCTCCGAATCCTTGTCAACACTACTTATCTCTTTTCTTTTTGATAGTAGACACCCTAACAGGTGTGGAGTGTGATACTGTGGTTTTGATTTGCATTTTCCTGAAGATTAGTGATACTGAGCACCCTTTCATGTACCTGTTGGCCATTGGTATGTCCCCTTTGGAAAAATGTCTATTCAGGACCTTTGCCAATTTTTTAATTGGGTTATTGATTTTTTGCTTCTGAGTTTTATGAGTTCTTTGGATGTTAACCCCTTATTAGATATGTGGTTTGAAAATATTTTCTCCCATGTCATAGGCTGCCTTTTTATTTTGTTGATGGTTTCCTTTGCTGTGCAGAATCTTTTAGTTTAATGTAGTCCCACTTATTTTTGCTTTTGTTGCCTTTGCTTTTGGTGTCAGATCCAAAAAATCATTGCCAAGAACCAAAACAAGGAGCCTACCCCCTATGTCTTCTTGTAGGGGTTTTAGGGTTTCATTTCTTACATTCAAATCTTTACTCCATTTTGAGGTGATTTTTGGTTTTGGAGTAAGATAGGAGTACAGTTTCATTCTTCTGCATGTGGATATCCTGGTTTCCCACTACTATTTATTGAAGAGACCAGCCTTTTCCTATTGAGTATTCTTGGTCCCCTTGTCAAATATTAGCTGACCATAGATTTGTGAGTTTACTTCTGGGCTCTCAATTCTGTTCCAATGATCTATGTACCAGTTTTTATGGCAATACCAAACTGTCTTGATTACCATACCTTTTTAAAATATAATTTAAAATCAGGACGTGGGATGCCTCCAGCTCTGTTCCTGTTTCTCAAGACTGTTTTGACTATTTTGGATCTTCTGTGGTTCCATACAAATTTTAGGACTTTTTCTATTTCTGTGAAAAATGCCATTGGACAAAATCTAACTAGAAAAGTCCACACCAGATCACTGCTACCAGGGAGCATAATAAGACTTTTGTTTTTCTTGTCCCTTCCACACAAAGCCCAGTGGGTCTCATTGGCCGTTTCGAACACCTATCAAACAGAGGTGAGCATAAAATGGATGAGATGATATTGCTGAGTTGCTAACTGAAAATTTGTCATAAATGTCTTAAGGAAAATATACAGAAATAAAGAAATCTAAACACTCTAGTAGCTAGTCCAGATGAAGTGTTTTTTTTTTTTTTTTTTTTTGCGGTACGTGGGCCTCTCACTGTTGTGGCCTCTCCCATTGTGGAGCACAGGCTCCGGATGCGCAGGCTCAGCGGCCATGGCTCACGGGCCTAGCCGCTCCGCGGCATGTGGGATCTTCCCGGACCGGGGCACGAACCCGCATCCCCTGCATCGGCAGGCGGACTCTCAACCACTGCGCCACCAGGGAAGCCCAGATGAAGTTTTTTAAAAGATGCTTTATAGTAGAAACAGAAAAGACACTTAGGAATAAGCCAATTAAAATCTGTGCACAATTGGTAGGCAAAAATGGTGTAAATTCAAAGACCTTAAAGCAAACTTAATTAGATGGAGAACAATGCCATGTTAATAAATCAGATATCTTAATATTGTACATATGTCAATTTCCCTAAAACTGATTCACAGATTTGATGCAATTTTTTAAAAAACACTTTTTTCAATACAACTTGACAAACTGATTCTAAAATGTATATGAAATAGTAAAGACAAACAGTAAACAAGATGCTGATGCAAACAGAAAAATGTTGGTGGGAACCTGCCCTACCCAATGTCAGTACTTATTATTATTGAGAAAATAGTGAAAACTATGGTACAAAGATGGACAAACTGACCAATGGAAAAAAAAATAAGTTACAAGAGACAGACCCATTCTTCTAAGGAATTTGACATAGGACAGAGGTGGCATCAGTGGAAAGGCTGCCCCATGAAGGGCACCGTGACATTGTTTCACCACATGGACAAATGAGGCTGGAGTCCTACCTCACAACCTGTAATAACGAGTTTGACTACTTTTGATGTTTCACTGCTGACAACTTTCAACCACATCATTCCTCCTTTTACTCTTGACCCAAAGCGGGCAGGAAGTTCACATACACAGAGTCTGTGCAAGGGAATCCACAGCTCAGCCCCACACCCTAACCAACATAAAAGCCCTGAGATCAAAACCTCTCCTTTCTGCTTCTGTCCAGACATTTTTGGACCTGCACAGAAGTCACCCTGCTCATTAGGTGAGTAATAAACCATTCCATATATATATATATATATACACACACATATATAAAAGCTAACAACCTTATGTAATAGTGCTTCACTGATTGTAAGGAATTTACCACATTAATGCAAGGTGTTAATCTTAATGTGTTAGGATGTAAAGGGGTAATGGGAGTTCTCTGTACTTTCCTGTCGGGTTTTTTTTTTTTTTTTTGGTAAAAATAAAACCAATAATTTGAAAAAAAGTAACCTAATGTAAAATTTGCAAAGACATGAACAGACATATAAAAGAGAGATCACAGAGAACGTAACTGTTTGCTCCACTTCATTAGCCATCAGAAAACACAAATTAAAACACAGAAACATAATGTTACACATATCAAATTCCCAGCATTAAGAAATCTGAAGATACAAAGTGTTGGACATGATATAAATGAACTGGAAGTCCTCAGTTCTCATAGTGAAGGTGTAAATTGATAGAACCATGTTGGAAATCAATACAGAACTGTAAAGTTGAATAACCACAAACTGTTATAACAAATTTCCAAAGCTAGATTTATTCCCTAAGAAACATTTTTACATGTGAAATAGAAGATCTACTCCAAAATGATTAAAGCAGCATTGTTCATAATGAAAAACAAAAGCCAACCAGGGACAAAAATATCATTCAACAGAAAAATTAATACACTGAGCTCTATGCATGTGATGCAATTTCACGGGAGGAGAAATGAACGCTCTACATAGCAATGTGGGGGACTCTGATACGTAATACAGTGCAAAGAGTATAACCTAGGACATGAAATACAGTGTGATTCAATTATTATACCGATTAAAAGTAAGTAAAACTAATAATGTTTTATGTAGGAATATATATATATATATATATACTTATGAAATTAAATTGTCTTTCAGAAATAGTGCAAGAAGAAACGCAAAACTCAGGGCAGTGATTACTTCTGGGGGGAGCTAGGGAATGAAAAACACAAAAATGCAGTAATTCTGGCTCTCAGACTGACTACTGATTTCATCATTCTCATCCTTAAACTGTGTTCTATTACATATGTATCTTACTTAACTCTCTCTTGCATGTATCCAATAGCACCAAAAATAAAAAGGAACTAATTCACAAAATAAGAAAACAAAGAATTTACTGGGAGAAATTGGTTGGGTGTAGATTTATTGGTTGTAACAAAAAAGGATTAAATCTATACATGGGATAGTTAAAAAGAAATCAATTATCGAGAACAAACGTATGGACACCAAGGGGAGAAAGCGGGGCTGGGATGAATTGGGAGATTGGGATTGACATATATACACTAATATGTATAAAATAGGTAACTAATTAAAACCCGCTGTATGAAATAAAATAAAATAAAATGAACTCACGTCTAAAAAAAAAAGTGTAGCCTGAGGGCACTAGTAGAAGGCCACTGAAGCTTAGGGAGAGGAACACAGGCAAAAAAACAAAAACAAAACAAAACAAACTCTACCCACAATATAAATCAATGGAGCAGGATAGAAAACCCAGAGATAAACCCACACATATATGGTCTCTTTATCTTTGATAAAGGAGGCAAGAACATACAATGAAGAAAAGACAGCCTCTTCAATAAGTGGTGCTGGGAAAACTGGACAGCTACATGTAAAAGAGTAAATTAGAATACTTCCTATATAAACTCAAAATGGATTTAAGACCTTAAGGTAAGGCCAGACACTATAAAACACTTAGAGGAAAACATAGGCAGAACAGTCTATGACGTAAATCACAGCAAGATCCTTTTTGACCCACCTCCTACAGAAATGGAAATAAAAACAAAAATAAACAAATGGGACCTAATGAAACTTAAAAGCTTTTGCACAGCAAGGAAACCATAAACAAGACGAAAAGACAACCCTCAGAATGGGAGCAAATATTTGCAAACAAAGCAACTGACCAAGGGTTAATCTCCAAAATATACAAGCAGCTCATGCAGCTCAATATCAAAAAAACAAACAACCCAATCCGAAAATGGGCAGAAGACCTAAATAGACATTTCTCCAAAGAAGATATACAGATTGCCAACAAACACGTGAAAGGATGCTCAATATCACTAATCATTAGAGAAATGCAAATCAAAACTACAATGAGGTATCATCTCACACTGGTCAGAATGGCAATCATCAAAAAATCTACAAACAATAAATGCTGGAGAGAATGTGGAGAAAAGGGAACCCTCTTGCACTGTTGGTGGGAATGTAAATTGATACAGCCACTATGGAGAATAGTATGGAGGTTCCTTAAGAAACTAAAAATAGAACTACCATACAACCCAGCAATCCCACTATGGGGCATATACCCTGAGAAAACCGTAATTCAAAAAGAGTCATGTACCACAATGTACATTGCAGCTCTATTTACCATCTCCAGGACATGGAAGCAACCTACGTGTCCATCGACAGATGAATGGATAAAGAAGATGTGGCACACATATACAATGGAATATTTTTCAGCCATAAAAAGAAACGAAATGGAATTATTTGTAGTGAGTGGATGGACCTAGATAGAGTCTGTCATACCGAGTGAAATAAGTCAGAAAGAGAAAAACAAATACCATATGCTAACACATATATATGGAATATCTCAAAAAAGAAAAGTGGTTCTGACGAACCTAGAGGCAGGATAGGAATAAAGATGAAGACATACAGAATGGACTTGAGGACACGGGGAGGGGGAAGGG